>NC_056731.1:1665219345-1665284345 GCF_019279795.1 Protopterus annectens | reverse complement strand
TACAAATCAGGATGCATTTTTTATGTACCCAACAAGGGGTTTAGAAATCTGGCCCCTATTCACTATTGCTTTATTAAAGCATTGCACAGAAATATACCGACCTATTTTCCAATATCTCCTCTATCCTACTCAGCATTGCAAAGTGCTGAAGGTTCCAGGCAAGGAAATGTCATTTATTTTTCATATAATTTTATATTTATTTTTAAGTATTTATTTATTTATTTATTTATTTATTTATTTTTATTTGTTTTCCAGGGTAGAGCATTGATTTCCATGGATCTTTACGGATCATTAGACCGAGCACCATTTCTGGACAGGACACTATTCTGTAACAGTATAATAATTCAGTTATTTTAAATAATGGTTATTTAAAGTAATCTAATCTGAACTAGACATACAACAAATTCTTAACTGGTTAATCTCACTTGTAATAACTACTATTGAAATGCACAAATACATTGCATGCATATTCATGTATATATGTCTGTGTTTGCGTGTATGTGTGCATGTTTTACAATAAAGTGAAACATCTGTTAATAAAGTACAGTCACTAATTAATAAAAATAAAGCACTTGTTCAGAAATAGTTACAGCCTAATCCGTGACTAATCCGCAGTCTAAAATTACTGTAAGGTAGACTATATTATTACCCAACTCTGAATGAACAACATACAATAAAATGTCAAAGAATTTTAGATCACAAAATGAGTAGCTATCTTATGACAGCAGTATGTATATCTGAGTGTGGTTTACTCTGGGATTTATTCTTACCCTGCTTTGAAATTTGATCACTTTGACTTGATCCCATCACCAAACCATTCCAAGCCCAATGAAATACTAGAGGAAGCTACATCCAAACATGAAGCAATGCTGTAGCGCATCCTAGCCTCTTGTGAACCAATACTTCACTCAGCCAATAGTATCCTACATATTATCATTTCTAGGAGTTTTCATAATACTTCTGTTCAAATTTCTGATTATGCAGTATTAATAAAACACCTTATCTGTTTACTTCTGAGTGAGTATTGATTAAGTTACTTCAATAAGCATGGTTCTCTTTGCTTACAGAAAAGTAGAGAGACCAGGTAAAATAAACACAACTGGGATTTGACCCCAAATTCTACTGTAGCTATGATATACAACCATTTGTTTTGCTTGTGTTTGATTGTGCACAGAATGCACGGTAGGGGACATCTTCAAATATTGTGCATCTGCTGAAAGTAGACAAAGAGATCAGTTAAAATCACTCCTGCAAACACTAGGTGACTTGTACTTTTCCTAGAACAAAGACTATATATTAGTGCATTTTCTCAGAGTTTATTAGCTAGTGGATGGAGGCACCCAAGAATAGGTTCAGAATCCTTTTCAATCATACCTGAATTTCAGTGACTCTCCTCATGTCTGACATAGTTAGATTTTGTTCATAGTTATCATAATAGTGTTATCCATTTCAGTGACACTAGTAGACAAATGGGTAAGACAAATGCTGAACAGAAGTAACAAATCTCTGCACAACTGTCAAAGATGGCATGAGAGATTAGTTACTGTGATGCAATTTATTTACCTGCCTGGTATGATTTTATATTCATAATAACATTCATGATAACAATACTTTAGCTAAGCATTTTATGTGCAAGTCATTTGCAGCTGTACTGAATACAAATGAATATGGTACCCCTGAATAAAACTTCATGGATAGTGACCCCGTAATTGACATTTAATAGCATCTCATTCTTTTTTTTTTAATTTACATCCTGCCGATCTCCAAATGAGTTCTAGTTTGTGACCTTAGGGTTGTCACATAGCTTATTTATTTGGCATGGAAAGGCACAAGAATCTCTAATCACTCTCATTTAGGAAAAAATATTTTTTTTCTTTAGGAAGAAGCGGAGAGAACTCCATTGGAATGTACATAACATTAATGAGACCAGGAAATAAACATTGGGCAAATGCCTGTAGTTTATTAGTTCAACAGTTAGCAGTAGTGTGTGAAATATTATGCAGGGAAAGAGATGGACTGTGCATGAAGCTGACAGCATTTCACTGGTGTGGCACTTTGTCCATTGCCTGGCATTCCTGAGAACAACAGAGTATGAATACTTAACTAGGATGAAGTATGCAAAACACACATTTTACATCTATGAGTATGTGCTGCCATTAACTGTCCATAAGGTATTCTCGATGTGTTATCATTTAGAATGTCAGGTACATATTTTTAACAAGTCTGCAGTTGGTTGAAAGGGCATTTTTGTGGTGTTGAAGTGATATGGGCATTTTATATTTATTGAAGTCGAAGCTGAACAGATGTACAGCCCCACACAACAAGAATGTGGAGACACTGTCTTCTCTTGCTATGTTTCTTTTACTTAATTTTGACAATTTTTTGTTAGCCAGCTTGTATCTGCAAGCATCAGCTTTCTGATCCTTGTAAAATCACAGATGCAAAATATTCACTATTAGCTACATGAGGGTTTAACATGCACAGTTTCATTCGTTCATTCACACACTCTCCAACTCACTCACTCATTCATACTCTCTTGGTCCTGTTCAGGGTTGTAGGGGAACCACAGAGTATCTCAGAATGCAGTAGGTTCAAGGCGCAGAATGTTTCTTGGACAGGGTGTTAGTCTCTTGCACAATATATACAGGTACCATTCACACAAGGCAAATACATGGATGGGCAATTTAGAGGATTGCTACTTCACTGGCATGCCTTTGGGAAGTGGGAGGGAACTGGAGCACCCAGAGAAAACACACACATACAAGGAAAGGACATAGCGACTCCAGAGTGAAGGCACACTCACACTCACAATGGAATTATCCAGAGAACTAAGGGCTGGGAGGTAGCAGTGCTAACCAGGATACCACAGTACTGCCGTAGTTTAACTATTTTACTTTGCAAATAATTATTTTTCTGCAGCAGTACTGAAAAAAAGTCCCTGACTGCATTGCATTCAGTTTTTTTTCATTCTTCATCTTTCCCAAAATTATACTTTTCTCAAAATTTGAATACTACATCAGCAATCCATTATGCATTCATTTGCCAGGGTAATTTTTTAAATCAAGGTAAAATTTTAGAATCTGAGTACAGACTCTTTTTCCATCTGCATATGTAGCTCAAGTCCTGCTCTCACTGATATCAAGATCTTCCTCTCAGCTTTCCTTCCAGTATAAGCTATATATTGTTTCAAAGATTGAGTGTGGTGCTTTTAGTCCAGTTACATACAGATGTGAATTACAGTATTTTATATGTATGAACTGTATTTCTGAATGCATAATTTTTCACTGTTGCATTTTGGACAGTGCAGTCTTGCAATTCTTTGAACTATCTTGGACCTGATAACATCATATATATGCCAAGGCAAAATGCAGACATTTAGGATAACCTAGACATTGAAATATCACTATGCTACACGTCATGAGAAAAGTGCAGATATTTTCTGTTATAAAATGATACTCAATGCAGCCTTGAATGTGAAGAAACTATGCAACATATACATCTTTCAAGAGTTGGTGCAGATTTAAAATAAAGGCTACAGTCCAAACTGCATCAGCATTTGACGTGATGGTAAGACAGTCGCCTGACATTGTTATTTTTAACTGTTAATATTTGGTGTATAGCTATCGAGTGAAACTCAGAAAACAAATTTTAATTAGCATCTTGATATTACTGGAAAGATGTCCAAAAAATAGCTTCAGGCATGCTGTAAAAAAGTAATCACCTACAGCTGTAACTCAGAATTGCAAACTGGATTGATATTTTTAATCAAGGCTCCATTATCAAAAGAGACTAGCAGGCCTTGGGGAAGTTTCACTTCTTTAATTTACATTTGTAATAGATGGAGGTTCTCTGGCTTTGATTTTAGTCTCACTTGGAAGACAGCTATACAAACTAAAACACATTGAAGAATCAAAATAAAATAACTTGGAATTCAGTTCTGAATTGCATTATTTTCCATGTTATCCCTATACCATAACATCAAACCTAGCTTCATTGAAGTAAGTGAGCCTACACGGAATATGTTTGTATACAGTTAAGAGTTGAATATTTGCAAAGAAGGGACTCCAAACAGTTTTATGAAGTGATAGAGGTAGAAGGCACATTGCCAATGACTGTAAGCTGGTAGCAATCACTGAGTCCCCAAACAATGTTGTTATCCTACAAACAGGCCTAAAAATCATAAATGACTGGTGCCAAAACCATGGTCTGAGACAAAATGCTAAAAAGTGTGTAATCATGCCCTTCAGTAAATCCAATACCCCTACAAATTATAATATTGATACAACACTCTAAAAGTAGATCCAGTGGTGAGGGACCTACGGACACAGATAGATAGCAACCTAAACTTTGACCACCAGGTAGCTATGGTAGTGAGGAAATCCTTCTGTGTGGCTCAACTTATAAGTAAAATCATGGCATCAAGGTCAAAGGAAGTCATAGTGCCATTGTACTCAGCCCTCATCAGGTCCATAATTGAGTACAATGCCCCCTTCTGCACGTACCTTACCAGACACTTAAACCAACTGAAGCGGCCTCAGTGGTTGCTCACTAAACAAATATAAAGTGTAAGACACATGTCTTATTGCAGACTAACTAAAGGCCCTATCCCTCTACTCCATCTCATATGGTTTAATGAGAGGTGACTTATGCCTGACCTACAAGGCATTCTCTGATCCAGCCCTGATGAAAATGTTGCATATTTGCAATAAAAATTAGATGAGGGTTACATGTTCCATGGAACTGAACCTTATTTATGACTTAACAGAACTTGCTGGAGACACATATTCGTATCCCAAAGGTTACCTCATCTATCGAATAAACATCCCATCTTTGTAAAACAAAGCCTGCCCCTCACTTTTTTTCAAAAAGAATTTGGATAAATGGATGAGGAATTGTAAATTCACTCCCAGGGTATTGCCCATGTCCCTTATGGATACTCTGTAAAACGACTCAGGGCGCCAACACCCAAAGACCCACTACCTTGATACTATCTCATCCCATATATTGGGAATTTAACCATAATATTGTCATATCCTGAGTATTATTGGCTAGGCTTGTAAAGGCTTTTGTGCCATTAGCTTAGTAATCACATGTGAACCTATGAACATCAACATGCCTAGCCAATTGACTTAAAATAATATTCAGAAAGTTTAATGCAGGAAAGGATGAAGGATGAATCTAATCCTTTCTTTATTACTGCTTTTAATTAATTTTCCTTCATATGAAAGGTCATCTATAGGTACATATCACAAATGGCTGAGTCTGTCAATGTAAACTGAAAAGTTGTAACAAAATAATAAAGTGTGTGGAATTGGCAATGAATGTATTTGCATAAGAGAAAAATTGAAGCAACTGTGCAATGTGGAGGAGGAGTTGCGAATGCTGACTAATATTTTTATCAATAAATAATAATATATCTTCATAAAGAAAACAGAAGTAAGGCAAGACATAAAACTGACTGGTGTGCACACTAGTAGCAGGTCTGTAAGAGAAATTTGTTTACTGGTTTTGTGCAGGAAATATGGTTCAACAAATAGCAAACAGCAAGTGTTATTGTAGTCTGTGCAGAAATACTGAAATTTATTTTTTACAGCTGTAAGATATGGCATATGTGAGATTATCATACCAGATTACCAGCTGGTACAAGTCTGCCCTTATGTTAAAACAGAACAGTAGCTAGCTGATATGGTACCTTGTGCACCCCCAAATTGGTACCCCATCAAATCAAACCTAAGGATCAGAAAACAAATGTTATTCTCAAAACTGAAGAGCTTATCTCTGCTCCTACAACTATAGCTACTTGCTAGAACTGTAACAAGCAGCTTGCTATAGTTACTAGTACAAATTCACCTTGTATTACATGCTTCATCTGAGCTGAAATTGCAGTATTGGCATTCATTTACCAATGCCTCTACTGCACTCCTGCATTCCCACACCATCACTACTTGCTGATCACACCTCTGGCAGTTTGCCCCTTGGCAGATGCCCCCCTTTGCCTCACTCTAGTTACATTTCAGTGTTAAAACCCGACTAATAAATCTCTAGGTTTTTACTTTGGCTTGGCATTTTAATAAGGATTACATGCCTTCATTTGTTAATCCCTGGCTTGATTTCCTTATTCTCTTTTTGTGTACTAAGGGACTCTAAGCAACTCACTTAACCAGACAACGCTTGTTGGTTCCCCTTGAAAATATACACTTTTCCCTAGGGAGTTTACCAGGTTAACAAAATAAAAGTAAAATAAATAAAAGGTGGAAGAAAAGAAATACTTCTATCTTCTGATTTTCTAAAAGTGGGTGCGACAATAAGTTGGGAGCAGGAGTAGAACTACCCCTGATGCTCATGATGGTACAATTTTGTTACTGCTATACTGCAAGACTGGATTACTACTCCACCCTTCTTGCCAAAACTAAGAGATACAGAAGGCACTCTTATTACAGCCTACCATAGATCAGAATGTCCAAAATGAATGTACTCTACTATGAGCCTTGCGCTGGACAGTTCCAAGATTGTCAGTCTACTATGATTTGTAAATAGCCTGGAATCCACATATATCAGATAAATGTTTCATCTACACTTCAGTGTGCTGTTATTCCTGATGAAGAAAATAATCCCTCAAGTTCTTCTGTAAGTACACAGTTAGGCTGAGTTGTCTGTTGCCATAGCACTGCTAGGCTCTGGAGGTAAAACACTGACCCACCTTGGATTAGACTTCAAGGAAAATAATCAGGGATTTTGAGAAATACTGAGAGTCTGAGACCTACTTAGGTTTGAACTCCTGGCACTAAAAAAAGGTAGCTTGGCTTGGAGCCATTCTTTCTTGCAAAGTTATGCACTCACCAGCCACCAAGAGAAGCAGTCACTTAAGGGGACTTCAACTAACCAAGCATTAAATGGCACACTTCACCTCTAAAACTGAAAGTGTTTTCTGGACCTTTCTAATACCAATACATTGAAGTAAATTGTAAAGCTACCTACTAGAGGCTTTGACATCCTTTCTTTACCTGGTCCTTACCAACCTAGCCTCTGCCTGATCCCCACCACACACGTCCACATCCCTGGTTACATCTGACCATAAATCAGTTACCATCTCTGTTAGACCTAATGGCACCACCCGGACACCAAACAAAATTGTCTTCTTCATCTTCATGGCAAACCTACATCAGGTTGTAGAAGACCTATACAGAATTCCCAATGATCCTCCATCAAAGGAAACAAATGAAAGAGCTGCCATCTTCATCTTTCATTTCTACCAACACCTATACAGCTGTAGAGAGAAGACTATAAAGGTAAACTAAGGAATAAACCTCTATATTGGGAGCTCTGTATTAATAATCTTTATAATACAATAAGAAAAATGGTGACAAGTTGAAGGAAATCCCTGTCACCTTATGTCAAGACCATAATGAAACATGCTAGCAAGGAACCTAATACCACTATTAGAAAATGTAAAGTTGAGTACATGTTTAAGGCTGCCACAAACATCAAAGGAAACTGTAAATCATTATTTTATTTTGTGAAGAAATTAAGAAATAATGTCCAACAATGCACTGAGCTAATCCTTAATAATAATACCGCATATTCTAATCCCAAGGATACAGTTAAATATAAGCAGACAAATGTAATACTAGCTTTGGCTCACCCACACACGTAGTTGCCCCCAAATAACCTTGAAAGTTTAGTACCTCCTGAAATCATCTTGGAACAAATCTTAGAATTCCTGTCAAAGGCTAAAAATAATACTTGTATCTGACCAGAGAGCATACCAAGCTGAATTCTCATAAGTGTCAAGTATGCAATATCTGAGATGCTGCTTAAACTGTTCAGCCTCAAACTATTCAAAGGGTTTATGCCTGATTCCTGAAGAACAGCCACTGTGACTTCCCTTATTATATGCCTATTAGCCTGACCATCCTTATATGCAGAGACATGGAACGTATCACAGCAAAGCTTGTTTCTGCAGACAGTGGCAAGTTAACTGATGTAGGCCCCAGTCTGTATAGTTTTGTGATGGGCACATCCTGGGTCCAGCAGCCAGTAAGCTTTTTTGAAAAGGCTAAAGAATCTGTGGACAGTGGTATCTCAGTGTATGCTGCCTCTCTTGACCTGGTTAAAGTCTTTGACACTATTCTCCATGCTGATATTATTGATAAATTGGGCAAGCTTAAAGTAAACCCCTGTGTTATCCACTGGGTTGCAAAAGGGATATCTAACATATCCCAAGATGTGAAAGTTGCTTGTACTCTTTCTAAACGGAAAAGTGTTATTATCAGGGTACCACAGAGATCAGTAATGGACCCTATCCGGTTTGGTATTTATTTTACAAACATCCAAGCCAATATCCTAAAACGTTTGGTTGAACAAATTTGCTGATGACTGCAAGCTGAGAATTGTTTTCTGATTATCCACTGATACTAAGCAGTTCTAGAAAGGGCTAGAACATGCACATACATGGCTATCCAAAATCAATCTTATACTAAATACAAAAAAGTGTAGTTTAGTAGAGTTTGACAAAAATGCACCTGCATCATATACTATAATTGCTACTCCACTACAGACTAGGTAGTTATATGGACCACTCCTTATCCCTCTCAATTGATGATCATTTTCCATAATAGTCAGGAAATCCTTCTGTCTGACCCACTTATTTCAAAGGGGATGTCTTCATGACTGATAGACGTCACCCTGTCACTGTACTCTTCCCTTATCAGACCCATCTTTGAATACAATGGTCCCTTTAGTATGTACAAATCCAAGTATAGTGCTTATCTGGAAAGCCCCCAAAATGTTTAATCAAGAAACACAATGGCTTTACACACTTCAATTATCCTGATAATTAGCATGGCTCTCCTTATACCCAGACCAGTGTCTTGCTTTTTGAGCCATGAAAGACTCACTCCTATATGACCTGCTATTTTTTCACAAAACCAGCAGCCCTGTACAAACACCCACTCTTGCAACCTAAATCTAGATCAATAAATAAACAAGACTAACTAAAGGCATAGGTTTCTAATGGAACATATTCCCAGCACTACTTTGGCTACCTTTAAGGCTGGTCTTGGTGACTGGAAGAGTAAACATACATTTTCACCAATGTTATCATGTATGGCCCTGCTTGATGTGGAATATGAGCACTATTAAGCTCTTGAAAAGGATGGGCATTGTTAATCTATTATTGTTCATTATGTTCTATGTTAAAGCATAACATAAAATACTTATATATAAAAACAGTGAAAGTCAAACAGCAGCAATATGAGAAAAGTCTTTATATGCAATATAATCAGCAAATGAAACAGAACAGATGAAAAAGTATGTTAATGTAATTAGAATGCTTGAAAAGTAATATTTAAATGCACCATACATAACACTTTTAGTATATACAACAAATGTCAGAGGGAATTAAACTAGTTTTATTAGAGAGTGGGTACACAGAAAATAAGTTTCTAGATTGATTCTTGGCTGAGATATTTTCTTTGAGTCCGTTTGTTCTTCCTTTGTCTTTGTGGGTGTCCTTTGGGTGTTCTGGTTTCCTTCCACTTCCATAAAGCATGCAGTAAGTTGATTGGTGATATTTTAAATTGCCTGTAAGTATGTGTGTAGTGTGTGCCTGTATGAGCAGGCTGCAACAGCCTGGTGCACTGCCCTGAACAGGCTTGAAACCTTGTGTCTACTGACTAATGTGAGAGACTCTAGTGTCCTTATGACCTTTTCTAGATGAAAGTGACTTATTTGAAAAGGACAACAGGATTAAATGAAAGGCTAAAATTTGAAGTGGGTATCTCAGAAAGAAGAAGAAAATAAAGGAGACATAATGCTATAAAGTTAAATGTATAGAGAAGAGGAGAGGAGACGAGCTATGCCTTATCCACAGACTATTGAGGAATATATTTATTTAACCATACTTTACTTAATAGATCAGACTGAGATCTTTTTTTGGTTTTACTGAAGAATTTTACTGCACCACATATATTTTATTTATTTAACATTTGTTTACCAGGAAAGTCTGACTGTGACAATGCCCATTTTTAGCAGAGGACTGGGGAGAAATGCTTCAGACATATTTATTTGGAATGTGGGAAGAAACTGGAGCACCCAGAGGAAACCCACATGAATGCAGGGAGGACATGCAGACTCTGCACAGAAGACACCCCAGCTGGGAATTGAACCAGAGAACCTCTTCTAGTGAGGTCACTGTGGTAACTGTTGCACCACTGTGCCACTGTACATCTAGGGGGAAGTAGGATTTGAGTTCTACCACTACTAACAAATGAATGGCGAACATATTAGCAGTCTCTTTTATCTTAAACAATAATACATAAAATATACTCAGTCCACCCATCAGAAGTTGAAGATCACACTTTCTTCAGATGAATGTCTTATAAAACTTAACTCATCTCCTGTTAACCCATCTTAAGTCTGATGTAACTCTGGATTTGTACAGTTTTTGTGCATATTTAGGGATCTTGCTGTACCAATCTGTTAGGCATTACATAATTTAAAATTTTGCCTTGAGAAGAAAATAATATATTTTTGCTGTGCCAACACCTAAATGTTTAATATCATTACAACTATGTCAGTAGAAAAGTACTGGAAACATTTAAAAGCATACAATATCCATCCATCCAAAACACCTTTTCACATTTTTGCATGTGGGCTCAGGGTGTCACTTCAACAGTGACAGTCATCTAGAGCCAACACCGCTAGGTGGCTAGCCCTGCCACTGTATTTCTTCCACACCACATATTCACTCACACGTATGACCAGTTTAGAGTGCCCAATCCACCTACTGCATGTCTTTGGAATGTGGGAAGAAACTGCAGTACCAGTTGGAACCCCACACAAACACAGGGAGGACATGTAGACTTTGAGTAGAAGGCACCCTGGTATCTTAAAACGCAATTTTAATTCACTCGTGAATATATTTATTTACCTAACAGAAACTATTTCAGTTCTTTATATATTATTCAGTTTAAAGCTGTTATACAAATAAGATGAAAGAGACACATTAGTTAGTTTATCACTACAAAACCCTCTACAGTGAAAGTCTTAGCCTGAACCATAAACTAAGCATAACATCTCTGATTGTTAAGCAACAATGCCAACTTGCATTTGACACCCAGAAATATACTATCATTGACAGAATATGCCTTCTCAATTCTTGCAACCAAACTTTGGGAATCACATTCCCCCAAACCTCTGTAACTTCAAATCATATAGCTCATTCAGGGCTGAACTCCTCTCCCACCATACTCAAAAAGCCACCACTACATGCTTCAGTTACCCACTAATAAAATAAAACACCAGAACTCACTCTCTACAAATACCTCTAAAACCATTTACTCACTACAACTAATCCCAGAAAACTATACTAATCTTCCTATCACCAGTCACTAAACAAATCAACTACCACATTCTTTAACATAGCATCCCAGTTTAAACCCCTTCCATCATTGACACCCCTCTCACTAACCTCATGTTCATAATATATAAATATTTACATATTCCTTAAGTCAAATGCTTCCCTGATTTAAATTACACTGTCATTTTCTGTATATATCACAATTACTTCTTTCATTGCAAAAACTGTAATAACTTTCATTGTTTTACTTTCATCTGTACATACACTCATGTCAAATGTGTTCTGCACTCTTTTAAAATATGTTCTGAAACTTCCAGGTTGAGGCTAAAATGGGTCCTACTTACATCAATGCACTTCCTCGGTCAACCAACAAAAACAAACAAACAAACAAATAAATAAACAGAAGAAGTGGTCAGGAAGTAGAAAAGCATAAATGACAGATGTGGAACATTTCACTGGTAGTCAGGTATGTGTGAGCAGTAAAAGTGACTTGATATTTGATGATACAGCAGGCCATGGAAAATTCTTTGGGTGCATAGGAACAAAAGAAAAATATTTATCCATGGTCACAATATGTGGTGCAAGCTTTTTACAGACAAACAAATAAAGATGACTGATCAAGTTTAGAACTGAACTGAAAAGAAACATTGTTAGCCATTTGTAAAGTATGGACACTACAAAAAAATATGATGAAAAAAGGACTGTGGACTGGGGATGAGAATGTGGAGTAATACTGAAAATGGAAAGATGTTATTTATGAGGTAAAACAGGGCATAATGCAAAAAATGTGATTTAATGTACGAAAAATGTGGCAATACTGGTTTCTCATGGCTAAAATATAAAATGAATGTGCAAGAAAATGAAAATGAAGTTATACAGGAAAAATAGATAGAAAATGTGTTATGCAAGAAAATGTACAAAAAGATGTGACTGATAAAGAGCTTATACATGAAGTTAAAGAAAGTAACAAGGGAAAAGAAACAAATGAGACAAGTGAGGACGAAGCTGATTGGTGCACAGTAAGAAATACAAATAATTTGATAGGGAAAAGAGTTAAAGAAAGGAAAAGAAAATTTAAAAATATAATGTTTAGAGAAAATAAGAAAGGAAAGGCGGTAAACATTTTATTATACTTACTGTTCTTAAAAGCTTAATAATATCAGCTTTAAATGTGAACAGTATGAAAAATATTAAGAGGAGAATAGGTATATAACAATGGTGTGTTGCAGTAGATGCACATATTATTATTTTAGAAGATATCAGATTATTAACAAGGGAAGAAAGAACACGAACTGAAACATTTTGGAATGGTGTGGTAGTTTGAAGCATGGGGAAAGAAACATGCTTAGGCAGATGTATATTATGTCAAGAAAACATTAAAATGTTAGATGTAACCATAGTGGAATTAGGAATAATTATGGTAATAGGCTTGAGATGGAAAAATATGTGTATAGAATTATAGCTTTATATGCACATATAACAAAAGAGAGATAAAAAAAGTTTAAAAATATTCTTGAATATGTTTGTGTAAATATAGACATTATAGTGGTGGGTGATTTTAATTGTAATTTAAGAAAAAAATAAGAGCAATTCTAATGTTAAAATTGTTAAAGAAATTATGAGAAGTGGAAAGCTAAGTGTATGGGAGAATAACCACTGGACCAACAAAAAGAATGATATTAGGACAGAAATTGATTATTTTTTAATATCTGATAGATTAAAAGTTATAAAAATGGAATTAAGTATGCTTGATTTTCAGATCATGTGGCTGTATGGGTTAAAATATAAGAAAAGTAAGAATATATAAGAACAGGAAAAGGAATAAAGAGAATTAATGAAAATGAATTAGATTTAGAAGAGAAAAAGGGAACTTATGGAATATGGAAAAATCATATGAATATGAGAACATTTTCTAAGACTTGGACTCTTTAGTGGCTTAATTTTAGGAAAAAAAGAAGAAAAGAAAAAGAGAGATATAAGATATTAAGTCAAGAAATATTTAGAGACTTAGTAGAGAAGAAAAATTCCTTTTATGAAAAAGAAAGAGAAATATATAATAAAATGAATCAAATTAAAATTAACAACTTGTTATATAAACAAAATATTGCTCACAATGAAAGAAATTAGAGGTAGTATCCTATTTGAGTAAAATGATAAAAGAAGGAAAAATAATAAGACAATTAAAAAATAAGGACGTTAAGCAAATAAGATAGCAAGAATGAATATTTGAAATAATTAAAGAATATATATTGGAATAATATGTTAAAACAGAAGAAAACATAGAACAAATTTATAAAGGTGAAAATTTAAATAATGAAGATACTGAATATTTAGAACAAAAATAATTATGCAAGAATTGAATGAAATTCTAAAAGATGTTAACATGAATTCTGCAACAAGATTTGATGGAATTGAATATGGTATATATAAAGAAATGAAAGAGTGGCAAAAATAATTTTTATAGAAATTATGAATGAATGGCTAGAAACTGGAATTAAAGAGAAAGAGATAAGCACAGGAGTTATAATATTTATATTTAAAAAAGGAAATAAAGAGGAGATAAACTTTAAACCTATAACACTGAATAATATGGATTATAAAATTTTTATGAGAATAATAACAAAAAGGTTACAAAAAATGGATAAAATATATGACCAAAATGTATTTAAAAGAAAGGGAAAAGGAAGTCAAGAGTTATTATGGATAATAAGAGGAATATTTGATGATATAAATAAAAATGTAGAAGCAAAGGTTATAGCAGGGGATATAAATAAAGCCTGTGATAATAATCAGTATAAATCATTATGGGGAGTTTTACAGGAATATAATGTAAGCAAAAAATATTACAAGTAATAAAATCTGTTTATGAAAGGAACTATGTGAAACTAAATGTAAATGGCTGGATTGGGGAAGAAATAAAAATAGAATGTGGAATAAAGCAGGGCTGCCCAGCTAATAGTGTAATTTTCTCATTAGTTATGAATGTAATAGTGAAAGAAATTCATAAAATGTCAAGTAGCATTGGGTACAAACTGATGAAGGAAGTATAACTGCCAATAATATATAATGTGGATGATATCATATTAATTGTTAAAATAAAGTATGGATGGAAAAAGCAAATGAGCAATTATCTATAAATTAAAAAATGGTTTAAGTATAAATAAACAGAAAAGTAAAGGATTTGGTTTTGAAGATATGATAGGAGGTATTGAGTTCAATGAAAAATATATAGATATATTGGGAAAAATATTTGGAAGGAATGAATACAGGCAACAACAATTGGATAATGTTCATCAAAGCAGTAAAGGATATTACTAATTTTTGGAAATCATATAGATTTTCATATAGAGAAAAGCACACTTGTTGAACACCATGGTAATAGGAAAAATGCTTATGTTGCTGGCATCTATATGATTCCTATTAAGCATGAAAGGTACTAATGGTGTTTATATTTTCTTTTATATGGGGTTTTATACTGAATCAAGTCAAGAGAGGGATTATATATATGAAAGAAGAGCAAGGAGGCTTGAGTTTAATAAACCCAATATTACACACAGCATCTATAATTTTATATAAGGTAATAAAAGGAATTATGAAGGAAAATAAAAACTTGATAGAAATGATACTATATTATAAATACAAAGAACTGTGGGAAGGAATGGGAGTTAATAAAAGAAGTAAAAGCATTGTGATTGAATAAATGAAAGAGTATCAAAACAAAATTGTGTTATGGAAAATAAAAAAAAGAATATATGTGAGAAAATAAAAATAAATGGTACTTAAGTATTATGAAAGCATTTTATTGCACTGATCTGTGGAAAGATTTAGAAATAGATTTGAAAAAAACATAATGACGAGATATAATAACTATAAAAAGATTAAAGAATGTAATGATTTTTTTATGGAGGTTGTCTATTAGAAAATTGTCGGTTAAGGCAAATATGCCATACAAAAAAGCAAGATAGAATATGTAATAAATGTGGAGAGTTTGAGACAATGAGCATGTGTTTTTGAAATGTGAAAGAGTTAATTTCTGGAAAAAATATTTAAACATAATAGGGTGAAAAGTTTGTTAAAATTTGAGCAAATAAATATGGATATAATAGAATGTGATTATTATGGTGCATGAAAACAGGAAGAAGTGAAGAAAATGGACAGAATAATATTTTATGTTTCTTGAAGTATATGGAGTGAGAGACTAAATGAAATTAAATACAATGGAAAATAGACTTTGACAAAGATTTTGGAAAAAAAATGTTTTGGTTGTGGATAAAAGTGTGGGAAGAGAATGCTTAAACTGAAGTTTATAACATATGGAGATTTGTAAATAGATGTAAATAATGTAAATATGTAAATAATAGGGTCTGTATTAAAATCATGAAGAGGCTGCCACGGTGGTGCAGTGGTTAGTGTTGTTGCCTCACAGCAAGAGGTTCTCCTGTTCGATTCTCAGCTGGAACACATTCTGTGTGGAGTCTGCATGTACAATTGCAAGAATTAAAATAACAGTAAGGAAAATGAAAAAGAAAGAGAAGAAAATAAAGAAAGAGAAGAAATTTTATAAGTAGTAGAAATAAAAGAAAAATTAGATGAGAAACAAATTATAAAATGGACATAGAAGAAGGTTCTGAAATAAGTGATGAAGAAGACGTATACTAGGAGATAGTGAAAGGAAAAAATAATTCTATTGGTTAAAGGGTAAAAGACAGAAAAAGAAAATTTAAAGGGAGAAAAATTCATGAACTTCATGAACTTCATGAAATAGATTATTTTATAGTATCAGAATGTTTAGTTACAAGAGATGGGGAGGTAGTTTTAACAGGATTTTTTGATCCTCTTGCAAAATGCCTAGAGATAAAAGAAAACAAGAAATATATAGAACTAGGCAAAGGTATAAAAAGGATAAATAAGAAAGCATGGTGCGAAGTAGGAAAGAGATTAGTAATACAGTTATGAAAAGATCATATTACTATGAGAACATTTTTATAAAAATTGGTTTGAATGGTGGATGAAGTTTAAAGAAAAATATAAAAAATATTTTTACAGTAGCAATATGATATGAGAAAAGTATTTATTTATTTTTTTCAGTTTGATGACCGGAGAGATCCACTGGGCTCAGGAGCCCATTTTCAGTGGAGACCCATGGAGAAAAGTTCCACATTACATAGCAAACATTAAGATACAACAGATTAAAATTAAGATTCAAAGATACAGATACATTAAGATACAACAGATTAAAATTAAGATTCAAAGATACAGATACATTATAAATCAGAGACATGATGTGGTACATTGGTTACATAGCATGTGACTCATATGTTGACACAGCGTTTATATCACGTTATCGAAAGATGAAAATAGCGAACGCTATTTCATCAAACCTAAAATATCTGAACCACATAATATTGAACATTCAGAACAGCGCATTTTTTCCTTGGGAAAAAAATTGCTATTCTGAAACACATACACACAATGCAAGCACACCTAAAAAACATCAATAGGTTGAAACTAGGCTATCTGCCCTAGGGCATTTACAAGCCTAGCTAGAGTGTGTTTGGCTTTCGCCACCCTTCTTAGATTAGTTGACTGTGCCTCTGTATAGTAGGTCACAGAAGATAGCCATTTAAGGTTAGTTTACTGTGCCTCTGTCTAGCAGATATACACTTATAATCCTACAACTAACCCTACACTAAACTATACAGACACTACTATCTATCCACTTACCTTAAATCAAACATTAACCCTAAGGTCTGTCACTATCACACACTCACCTAACCTGCGCCCTAACCCTAACTCACTTAACCCACCCCTAACCCTAATTCACCTAACCCGTGCCCTAACCCTAACTCACTTAACCCACCCCTTACCCTAACTCACCTAACCCATCTCCTAATCCTAACAACCACACAATCGCACACTTACCTGAACCTGACCTGTAAATTTCCACCACAGTGCTGAAAATAGCGAAGCCACAGAACCGGCCAACTGAATTCTTTCCCTAGGAAAGAATTTTGTGTTCCGCAGTTTCACTATTTTTAGCATTCGCTCAAAATGGGTCGATATTAGAACATTCAAAGTTTTAAAACTTCGATGTTCTGATATAGACCCATTAACATGAGTGTTTCAGTGGTTGCATAGAATCTGAGTCTTGTTATGGCAGTATGACAGAACAAGTACAAATGTTAGGGAGGGGGGAAAAGGGAAAGCAAACTATTTACAATATTTACATTATGTACACAAGATAACACTGAAGAATGAGTAATAGACAAATAAAAGTATAAAAAAAATATAACAATGCATTGGAAGGTTTAGAGCATAATGATATAAAGTACTTTGACAAAGGAAAAAACTATATAAAACTAATCAAGAACGTTGTTAAATAAGCAAAGATATATTTTTACAAGGAAAAAGAATAAGTATTGGGTTACTTAAACAGATTAGTAAAGGAAGATGGCAGTGTAATGAGAGAAATAAAAAATGTAAAATGAAAAATAGAATATACTCAGGTAAAGATTATGAATAGTGTAGTACAATAAGTACAAGAAATGTTTATAGAAAAAAGAAGATAATGAAAAAACATTGAAAGTAAAAAAGCTAATGAGTTGGAAAAGTATATTTCTTTAAATGAGCTAGATAAAATACTAGGACAAGTTAATATAGATTCAGTTGCAAGCCCAGGTGGAATAGGGTATGAAATGTATAAAAATTTAAGGAACTGGAAAAAATATACAAATTGTTAAATGAAGTTTTTTTTTTTTGTATAAAAAATTATGTAGTGGAATACTTAAATTTATATAGAAAAAGGAAGATATAAGAGAATTAAAATGGGAGACCAATAGTATTGAATAATAATGATTATAAGATCTTTATAAAAATAATACACAAAAGATTTGAAACTAAAATGGAAAATATTATGGAAGATAGCATATATAGTATAAAGGGGAAAGGTTGCCAAGAATTATTAATGACAGAAAAACTGTGGATAATATTATGAATAGAATAGAAAAAGCAAAAATCATGATAGGTGACCTTAATAAGGCATTTGACACAACTGGATGTGAAATCTTATGGATGATAATGAAAAAATATAAATAAGTGAGAAAGATAAGAGATTATGTATGTCAGCATGTAGTAATAATAAAGTGAAAATACTAGTAAATGCCTGGTTAAGCCAAGAGTTACATATGAAGAGTGGTGTAAGATAAAGATGTCCAATGAGTTGTATACTCTGCATTGGTTATGAATATGATAGTATGTGAAGTAAATTGCAATATGAAGGAGGTGGGATACATAACACCTGAAGGGTTAAGAATTCCAGTTCTGTTAAGATATGCAGATGACATTATAATAATTGCAAAACAAATTTGGATAAAAGAAGTAATAATTCACATACATCAATGTATTGATATAATAGGGATGACTTTAAATAAAGAGAATAGAAAAGGTTTAGGTGATGTAGAAAAGTTCAGGGGTATATATTTTACAATGAATTAAATGTCTATATTGGTATAAAATTTGGGAATAAAGATGGAAGTAGAAGTCAATGGAAAAAAATTGAAGAAATAGAGTAAACATGTCTTTTATGGGGAACATATAAATTATCATACAGAAAAAAAGATTATTTGATAAATTCAGAACTGATGGGGAAAACAGCATAGTAAGTGTATTTATGTTGCCAACAGTATTTGACAAGGAATTATAGCAGATATTTGTTTTCATTTATATGGGACTCTAGATTAAACCTAGTAAAAAAGCAGAATTTTGTATGTAAATAAAGAAGAAGGAGGTTTAGGGTTAATTAACCCAGTGGTATATGCTGGTTCTTTAAATCTGTATAAAGTGTTAAAGTGGATAAATGAAAAAGATGAGAGATTAGTAGTAAAACTGTATGTGATAAATTTTGAGGTATGTTAAAAAAGAGTAAATGAGAAAAAGAGCGTATAAATGAAGAAGTAAATTATTACCAAGAAAAAGATGTTTTTTTGTAGAAAATAAAAACTGATATAGAAAAAGATAGAAAGAATAGAAAAGTATGGTGTAAGAATGTGATGATACAACATTCCTATGTAAAACCATGGGATAATCTAACAGATGAAAACATTAAAACTATAAAAATAAGAACCAAATGGTGTAATCAGGAAGTAGAATGTCAAGAGTTTTTTTTGGAGACTGGTAATGGATAAATTGCCAGTAAAAGGAAATATTCCATATAAAAAGTGATAGCATATGTTTGCATTGCAAAGAAGAGGAAACCATGGAACATGTGTTTTTGAAATGTAAAAGAGTAAAAAAAAGTTATGGGAAGATTGTGCAAGTAAGATTTTTTTGAATATATAAAAGAAATGGATAAAATAAACATGGATATGATTAAATATGGATATTATAAGACTAGAAGTAAAGAATATGTTAAAAGAATAGATAAAAAGTTATTTTATGTTATATGAGTTAGACAGAATGAAAGGATACATGAAATTATGTTTAATGGTAAATGGATTTTGGCAACAATGCTAATTAAAATCAGATATTGGTTATGGACGCTCTTCCATGTACTCCTTTAAGGAAGGATGGGAGGTTAGTATATTGGTTAAGGTCTTTACTTTACAGGCACAAGGTGCAGCATTTGATTCCTACATTAGGTAGTTGGCTAGGCTAAAAATGGCCCACAAGGGAAGATAGCCTAGTATTAACCTATTAATTGTTATACTTCATGTGTTTAGAGTGGCTTCATTCCATAATCAATATTTCCTTAATCTGCACGATAATATGTAATACATCTTTTCAAAATTTTCTGGAAGACATTTCCATCATTTTCATTCTATAGAAAAAAGAGACGCAACAATTAGATGACTTCATCATACCCATTTTATTATGATGCAGTGGAATCTCAGACCATACAAATCATTAGTGTACCTTATCTGTATTTTAAAACATGGATATAAAACACTAATTCAAGGACCGATTCACCAAGGACTACAAAACAACCAAAAATTGTATTTTCTTTGTGAATGAAGGGAAGTGTCTACCACACACCTATGCATCTTTATTATAACTAGGTCTAAGGCTGCCAAAGGTTGCTAAACCTCAGAATTAATGGGAGCACCTTCAGTGAAGCTGCTTAGAAAATGAAACTGCTAACTTGATAAACTAGCATTAAGGCAGAAGTGCAACAAGAATTAAGTCTTTGAATTATGTCCATCAAATCAGCTCTTTTTATTTTACATTAAATTCTCCTTGAGTGAATGACCAGAGTCTAGCAAACTATTCCATCTCCTGAAAAATACAATGTGGGATTATACTGTGAGGTATAAATGTTTTATATGTCTCAGGGGGACAGCAGTAATCACACATACAAAATATTATGCTTCACAAAATAAAGAGGTCAAGGTGTAGAACAGTTTTAGAGCACTTTGGTTGACCACTTAGGAAGAGTTTAAATTTAAATAAAGAGCCTCTTAAATATATAAATACAGCAACTGAAAGTACAGTAGATGAAGATGGATTGTCTCCTGGATCCATATTGATCTAAAGCTTTACTAAGCAGCTAGAAGAGTGGGGGAGGGTTCCAAGGAGCTTTAATTTATAGAAATATAGGTAAAATACTGTGCTGAACTTTTGACTTTTAGGGAAGAAAGTTAAAATAAACTTGAGTGTGAGTTGGTGAAAAAGAGAGAGAGGGGAAATGGTGGATTGAACATTAATTTATCTACTGAATCTGCTAACTACAATACCTTTTTAATGCAGTTAGGAGTCTGAGATAGGTCTGCAAAAGAAAATATAATCAGTTTCTCAGGGAACAAAGTTCCAAATATGGTGAAACAGATAGCCATCCCTATGAACTAAGGGTAGGCAAAGGTCACTGTACTTGGCTGAAATTAGCCAAATGCAATAACAGTTTTAAGTCTGTACTGTAAGTGGAGCTTTATAAAAAATGTAGGCAATAATCCAGAGTCTCTTCTTACATTGTATTTTTCCTTTGTACATTTGCCAGGTATCTCAAAATAGTGGAAAAAGTGTCCAAATGTCTTGTGTGTATATATATATATATATATATATATATATATATATATATATATATATATATATAGAGAGAGAGAGAGAGAGAAAGAGAGAAGGGGGAGTGGGGGCTATAAGATAATTTGTATAAGACTCTTTTCCCCTTACTTGTTTATTTTCAGATATTTATGCATTTTATTTATTTATTTACTTATTTGTATTTGTTCCTGGAGTAGAGCACTGATCTCCATAGACCTTTTTCATACTCAGCCTAGCAGGTATGTCTTGTCAAGTGTCTCCAAACCACAAATGAAAATCAAAATTATTCCAAACGACAAAACCAGTAATACATCCTTTATTAAAGAATGTCTTGTCAAGTGACTTGCTAAGAATCACACAGTTAAGTAATAGAGGGTGAGGGAAGCAAACCCTGTTTATCTGTTATTGGTAATGAGTAATCAGGTAAGGCTGCACCTGAGTCCATGATTGTCTAGGGCAGCCAATGTTTGCCTAGGCCACACCATGGGTTAATATAGGAATAACCCATGCCTGGGTGTGGGGAATGCTGGATTTACCCACGGTTGGTGTGGTTTGGTCACGAGGGCAAAGCCTGAGTGGCCAAACAAAGACAACCGTGGGTAAATCCAGCATTACCCACACCCAGAAGTGGGTTATTGCTATTATACAATGACATTATTTAAGAAAAAAAATAATTACTTTTTTTAAATAATGGCATTGTATAATGCCTCCTTGCTGCCCTTCCGCAGCTGTCTGGTATTCTGTGGCAGTTCTGATGTACTGCGCATGCGTATACTTACCCAGCACATCAGACTGTGGGCAAAAGCAAGGTTGAAAGCAAGATCTCCGTTGCTTTTTTTAAAGCTGTCTCACTATGTTAAACCCATTTAACATAGCGAGACAATTTTGAAAAAAGCAACGGAGAAAGCAAGATCTCCGTTGTTTTTGCAAAGTGTCTCGCTATGTTAAAGGAGTTTAACATAGCGAGACACCTTTACAAAAAGCAACGGAGATAGGAAGATCTCTGTTACTTTTTTAAAAGCTGTCTCGCTATGTTAAACTCGTTTAACATAGCGAGACAGCTGTAAAAAAAAAAAGAGTTATACTAATGGAAAAAGTTCAGGCGACCGGACCTTTTTCCATTACTATAACTCTGATTTACAATGTGCACGTTGACCGATCAGCGTGCATGTTTTGGAGTATTAATGGGGGGTCGTTGTATAATTAGTGGTAAATCATGCAGACAGGTTGTCCTTATTTTATCAGAAGTTATAAACATGCATAATCTTTAAACACTGTGATGTTGTGGAAGGTCTCTGAAGTACAGGCTAACACAGAAGGCCTCTGGCTAACGAAGTTCGTAGATGACTGCAAACTAGGAGCTATAGTCAAGTCCCAAAATGATGCGGATATCCTACAGAAGGGCCTCGCTGAGACAGATGCCTGGTATCAGAGCCATGGCCTCAAGCTCAATGCCAAAAAGTGCAGTTTCATCCCTTTTGCTAAAAACTCTGTACCCATGAACTATTACATAGGCAGCAATCTACTTAACACTGAATGTGTGATAAGAGACATTGGGACCCAGGTGGACAGTAGTCTCTCCTTTGATAGTCACATCACCACAGTAGTCAGGAAGTCCTTCTACATGGCACACCTCATCATAAAAGGGTTCTCATCCAGGAAAAAAAGAGGTCATTGTTCCCCTCTACTCAACACTCATTAGACCCATTATAGAGTACAACTCCCCTTTTGGAATGTACCTCAAAAGACATCTGCAGCAACTGTAAAGGCCACAGACGTTCCTCACAAAAAGGATTATTGGCCTTAAACAAATGACCTACACTGACCGTCTCAAAAAACTCCAGCTTTATTCCGTAGAATATCACCTACTCCGAGGTGATCTCTATCTAACATATAAAGCTATGTCAAACCCAGAGCTGTTGGGCATGCTACACCTAAAGAAATCCCAATCCCTCCAAGCTACACGCTCTATGGACCTAATCCTTGTCACCACAATAAACAGGACATGTTGGAGGAATAAATTCCTGTCCCAGAGACTTCCCATACTTTGGAACTGGCTACCCATCTATGTCAAGCAAAGTTCCTCATTAGCACTTTTCAAGAAAAATCTTGATGAGTGGATGGGAAATAGGAAATACACCCTGGGGAATCACTTCTGTGTCTCTGCTCGACAGTGGCACAGGAAAATAACTTTCTTGGGTGGTGTAAGCCAGGGAACCTTGTTGGCTAGGCTTACGTAGGCCCTTGGGCTGATAGCCTAGTACCTACCTATGAACCTATGAACCAAAAAATGGAAAGCCAAGCTGATTCACTGCATAGCAGATTGAATGATGGGTGAGGGTCAATGAATTTAAAGAGCTTTAGGCAAGAAAAGGACCTCCATAGTTAGCTAGCAGTAACTAAGTATTATTGCTGTGATGGCTTAGTGGTTAACTGCTGTGACTATAGTGTACAGGGACCTGACTTCAAGACTTGCAAGGGCTGTTTATTTTAGTACCTACCTATGAACCTATATGCCAAGCAAAGTTACTCATTAGCACTCTTCAAGAAACATCTTGATGAGTGGATGGGAAATAGGAAATACACCCCAGGGATCACTTCTGTTTCTCTGCTCGACAGGGGCACAGGAAAATATCTTTCTTGGGTGGTATAAGCCAGGGAACCTTGTTGGCTAGGCTTACTTAGGCCAATAGAAAACTATCAACGCCACAGACATGCAGGTGACTGGTGAAAAAAGTTTTTTCTTTATTGCACTCTGGTACCTCGGCCTTCGCCTTCTCAAGGAATACATTTAATTTGTGTTTCACCACACCTTATAAATCATTAGCTTAAAATTTTAGAACCAATCAAAACACTCAACGTGCATTTGAATAATTAAACATTTACACCTGAAAAAACCATCACTCAACCAACCCAATACATTTCTTCAATACAAAATGTTACACTTGAACCAAATGGCAAGACAATAAACGGCATGAAAATTTGTGCATAATAGAAATGTATGATATACAAAATGTGCAAAATATACATGAAGTGCAAAATATACATGATGTACCAAAAGGAGTATACTATCTCTTGTTGTGTTAATTTATAAAACTCCATTTTATGTGTGCATAATGCAACACCTGTTAGAATATTCCTTTATTTTTTCCCTTTATTTCTTCATTATAACCCTGCTAAATTCATCAAAGATTACTTGCATCACACATCTTATGCAAATAACTGATGTAAATCAAAAAATGTATACTAAATTTACACATACTAAATTTACTATATTACCCAAAGCTGTTCCCCTCAATATTGACTTTACAAGATTTACATATCTAAATTCATGCCATTAGGAAAAAGAGTTTTGAAGTTCAAGATGAACTTGGACTCCATTTCCAATAGTTTATTATTCACTCTAATTTCCCCTTCCGCACTGAATGGCCTACCCAAAACACAGAATATTAAACCTTCCTCTGACCCATTGTGAAAATCTATGAAATGTTTTGCCACTGGGCTCTCCTGTCTACTGTTCCTAATGTCTCCTAGATGTTCCATTATTCTTAATTTGACTTTTCTGGAGGTTTGTCCCACATACCACTTTTGACACTCACAACCAATAATGTATACCACTCCCCCCGAGTTGCAGTCATAGTATTCCAAAGCCTTATATTTCTTGTTGTTAATCAGTGTGCCATCTAAGTTCCTTACTCTATTGCAAACTTTGCAATTCCCGCATTTATATGTCCCTACCTTAGAGATGTTAATTTTCCTCTTTGGATTTCTGGTATTTAAAATCTCCTTAAGGTTGGGGTACCTGCCGTAAGAGAAGGTGATCTTGCTAGGAAACAATTTTCCTACTCTATCATCCCCCAAAACCAAAGGCCAAAGACTAAACACTGTATCCCTCACTACCCTGGAAAATTGAGAAAATTTGGTGACAAAAAATAATTTGTCTTGTTCAATGGCCCCTGCTTCATTATTGACCAACCACGTGGACTTAAAACCATGGCCACCTAGACTTCTTTTCCTAACCAAACTTTCCTCCAGGCTCTCCCCTTGCATAGGCACTGGAAGACCCAAATCCTTTTCCACCTTCCTTCTGGCAGAACGCACTATTGTCCCTTGATAACCCCTTGACTTTAATCTATTTTCTATTTTATCAAATTCGCATCCCACCAAACTTAGATCAGAAATGTTGTTTCCAATACGTTTGAACTCCCCTGTCGGTAATGCATTTATTAATGCCCCACTATGCATACTGGAGGCATGCAAAAAATTATCTGCAGCTGTTTTTTTATGATAAGGTCTATGCTGGATTCTGTTGTTCGAATCTACATAAAATTCAACATCCAAATACTGGATGTTGCTGCCCCCTATCGTATGAGTGAAGTCCAAACCATAAGGATTTCCTTTAATTTCCGAAATGAATGTATCAAAATCCGAGGGATCCCCTTTGCATAGGAACAACAAGTCGTCTATAAAACGTTTATATTTAACTACCTTAGCCCTGTAGAAATTATTAATATTATAATTATAATATAATTATTAATATAAATGACAGAATTTTCAAAGAATGCCATAAAGAGAATGGCATAGGATGGGGCAAAAGAAGCCCCCATTGCGGTTCCTTCTTTCTGCAGGAAATGTTTCCCCTCAAACTCAAAGCAGTTGTGGGTTAGACAAAATTCCAACAATTGCACTATGTAGTTAGTCCTAGGCCCTTCTCCCAACATTCTCTCAATGGACTTCAAACCCCAAACCGTGTTAATACTTGTGTATAGGGACTTGACGTCAACGCAGGCCCAATAAAAGTCCTGTTCCCATGCCATGTCTTTAACTTCAATACAGACTTCTCTAGTATTTTTAATATGTGCATGCACTTTGTGAAGATGTTGTTTTAACACAGAATCTAGGAACAGTCCCACATTTTCCAGAAAAGAGCCTCTACCAGAAACTATAGGGCTGACGGGTGGGTTTACCACGTCTTTGTGAATTTTAGGGATGATGAAAATCTTGCATTCCTTGGATTTTTCTATACATCAACTTCACATCTTTAGGACGTGAAAAACCCAACCGCTCGCCTCTTTCCAAAATTTCTAATAGTGCAAAATTATAATCTTTTAACATATTAGAAGGTAACCTAGAATAAGTTTTTGCATCATCTAGCAATTCAAGGGCCATCCTGTTGTACCTTTCCCTGGGTAAAATCACCCAATTGCCCCCTTTGTCGGCTTGTGTAAACACGAAATGTTCATTAGATTTTTTCATATTTGACAAAGCGTCCCATTCCTCTTTGTTCAAATTGTAAGATTTCTTACCTCTAATGAACATTTCTGTTTGAATAGTGTCTTTTCAAACAACAAAATTGCCGTACTACTTCTGGGAGCATTAAATTTATTCTCCTGGGGCATCCTCGGCATGTCAAATCTCCCATAACCTGTAAGAAAACCATCACTATTGATATCACATACATTTTCTTCAGATGCAAAAATATCAACAAGATCATTCTGATGTAAGGAAATATCCATGAGTGAACTGTCCAGAACAGAGTCTATGGAAGTATTCAAATTATGTTCCGACCCCATTTCCAAACCCCTGCTGGTTTTATTTTCTTCAAAAAACACCCTTAAGTGCAGTTTTCTGCAAAATGACTTTACATCCGACAAAATGTCAGATAGAGAAGGGAAACGGGTTGGAACAAATTTCGGTCCCTTCAACAATACGTTTCTACTAGCAGTTGAAATGTTAAAAGTGGAATAGTTCAAAATACAGTAGGACTCACCTACTAAGGATGAAACCGCTGGTCCGCAACTGCTTTCATGATTCGGAGTCATTGCAACACCTTCAGCCGAACCAGCATTATTAACCAAATTTATAAAAACATCATGACCAGGATTTCGGGGACCAGTTGGCTCGTCTTTATCTTCTATTGCTTTTATTTTGAAAGCGTCGCCCTCTACCCTTGTTCTGCACGACGTTCTGTGTGGAACTTTGATTTGAACTCTCTGCCACATCCATCACCCTCGACTCCGCTTCTTGGGTAGAGTTCAAATTCTCAAAGGAAACGCTTTTTCTTCTTATTCTGTGTTTTGGGTAGGCCATTCAGTGCGGAAGGGGAAATTGGAGTGAATAATAAACTATTGGAAATGGAGTCCAAGTTCATCTTGAACTTCAAAACTCTTTTTCCTAATGGCATGAATTTAGATATGTAAATCTTGTAAAGTCAATATTGAGGGGAACAGCTTTGGGTAATATAGTAAATTTAGTATGTGTAAATTTAGTATACATTTTTTGATTTACATCAGTTATTTGCATAAGATGTGTGATGCAAGTAATCTTTGATGAATTTAGCAGGGTTATAATGAAGAAATAAAGGGAAAAAATAAAGGAATATTCTAACAGGTGTTGCATTATGCACACATAAAATGGAGTTTTATAAATTAACACAACAAGAGATAGTATACTCCTTTTGGTACATCATGTATATTTTGCACTTCATGTATATTTTGCACATTTTGTATATCATACATTTCTATTATGCACAAATTTTCATGCCGTTTATTGTCTTGCCATTTGGTTCAAGTGTAACATTTTGTATTGAAGAAATGTATTGGGTTGGTTGAGTGATGGTTTTTTCAGGTGTAAATGTTTAATTATTCAAATGCACGTTGAGTGTTTTGATTGGTTCTAAAATTTTAAGCTAATGATTTATAAGGTGTGGTGAAACACAAATTAAATGTATTCCTTGAGAAGCGAAGAGGTACCAGAGTGCAATAAAGAAAAAACTTTTTTCACCAGTCACCTGCATGTCTGTGGCGTTGATAGTTTTCTATTTTCTACAATTTTTTACCAGTGTTTTCTAGGCTTACTTAGGCCCTCGGGCCGAAAGCCTAGTACCTGCTTATGAACCTAATTGTAGTATTGTAGATTTGTGACAGGTTGCTTTGAAACTAAATTTTAAATAAATTAAGAAATAAAAATTAAATAATACCACGTTATAAAATTAGCAGATTAAACAAGACAATCTACAGTTCATTAACTGTGTCTGATATGGAGTTCCATTTCCAAGTACAAGGATATTTGTTTATATATCACTGTCATGTACAGACGTACCCCACAGTACTTCAACTAATCCAGCCAAATTTTATTTAGAGTATACTAGTTCAAAGGCAAGGCTAAAACAAAAATGAACAAAAACACGAATGCAAATGAAGCAATAAATGCACAAGCAGCAATTATTTAGTCAAACAATGAAAACCAAGAAACAAGTAAAATGTTTAAGTGGACCACAAAAGAAGGATGACATATATGCCCTCAAAGGCTCACTTAAATTCACACTTTTAAAGTTATAGAAAACGACTGGCTTTTATTGACATAAAGCAGTACCCCACGGGTTTATGATAAACATTTTGTATTAAAAAGACATTTTCCTTTAGGCATTTTCCTATCTGATGGGTGAAACAAAAAAGAAAATGTCTGCCTGGCTATACTGACATCACCTCCCCAGTGATGTAATTAGCATGAAGAATAACATGAGACGAGGTAGTAGCAGGAACAAGACTGTTACAATTAGAAACACAGACTAAATGTGGATTTTAGGATGTTAGGAAATCCACTGCCTGTCATACATTTCCCATGTGATAAGCAAAGAGTTACTGCTTTTGAATGCCTGCCCTTCTGATCTGTTCATTCTAGAGTGAACAATCTAAAGTCACAGCTGTGGCAAGGAAATATACAGACAATTGTTCTCAACACAAATGTTTATCTAAAATCAAAAACTTGTTTTCTTCCGTTATATTTACACAATTAAGAAATAAAGGATACTAGTGTTAAATGTTATAGCAACAGGCCTGAACTGTGCCTGTTTACTCTTATTTCCTGCTAAATCTTCTGCATTTTCTCACTTGGTTTATTTGAATATTTAAAACAAAATCCTGAAGAAAATACACCTAGACACCTTTTGTCTTGTAATAGTATTTAAAAAGGTAACAAGGTTACTGCTGTCACTGACAAATGGATATGCATTTTTAACCTGTCTACTGCAATTTCTCAATAGCTATTAGGATTAGAAGCATTTCACTGAAGATAATCAAGGATACATTTCCCACTGGTAAAACAGCCTGAAATTATTTGGAATGCTTGTTTAATAATCCTCTGGGATGATCACTATTTAATCTGCCTTTAAGCCCTTGGTGAGGTCTTATTTGTCTTGGCTTTTTAAATCACCTCTTGAGCTACGTTAACTCTGTTGCTAGCATGATAAGTAGGGTAACTGTATGCCTTTTCATGTATCACAATCCAGTTCTTAGAACTGTTGTAAGTTCCATCTTACAGAGTTGTTTTTTTTGCACATTTCCATACCTGTTTTATATGTGAAAATGAACATTATTGTTGCTTACTTACATTTCAAACGCACCACAGCATAACTAGCTGACTGGAACTCATAAACAACGACATTGGGGACCTACAGACACTTGATCCCAGTCAGTTCGGCTTTGTAAAGGGCAGATCCTACCTTTTGAACCTGGTTGACTTTTTCAAAACAGTCACTAGAGCCATTGATGAGGGCAAGGCAGTCCATACAGCCTATCTGGACTTGGCTAAAGCCTTCGACACAATACCCCACTCAGGGATCATAGATAAGCTAAACAGCTTAAATATAAATCCATATGTCACAAGATGGGTTGCAAACTGGCTAAAGAACAGAACCCATAAAGTCAAAATTGCGGGAGCCATGTCAGACTCAAAGCCAGTCACAAGTGGTGTCCCACAGGGCTCTGTCCTGGGACCCCTCTTGTTTGGCATTTACTTTTCAGATGTGAAAGCAAACATGGGAGGGTTGTGGCTGACAAAGTTCGCAGATGACTGCAAACTAGGCGCCATAGTCGATACACCAGATGACACATACATCCTACAGAAAGGCCTCCCTGAAACGGACAACTGGTGCCGGAATCATGGCCTTAAACTGAATGCCAAGAAATGTATAGTCATCCCCTTTGGGAAAACAAAGTACCCACAAATTATCACATAGACATTAACCCACTGAGTACGGAAAAAGTAATCAGAGACCTGGGGACCCAAGTTGATAGTGACCTCTCATTTGACACCCACGTTGCCAAAGTGGTTAGAAAGACTTTCTACCTTGCCCACCTTATCATGAAGGGGTTCACATCCAGATCAAAGGAGGTCATCGTGCCTGTACTCCTCCTTATCAGGCCTATGATTGAGTACAATGCCCCATTTGGTATGTACCTCACCCGACACTTACAACAGCTGGAGAGACCCCAGAAGTACCTCACCAAGAGGATCAAGGGTCTCCAACATATGTCATATGCTACCAGGCTAAAGAAACTCCAGCTCTATTCAGTAGCATACCGCCTGCTCAGAGGTGATCTGTGCCTGACGTACAAGGCCATGTCCAACCAGGAATTGATGGACATGTTCCACCTCAAAAAATCCAAATCCATAAGAACCACGAGAGCCAAAGATTTAAACCTCAGTACAAACATGAATAGAACATGCTGGAGGGACAGATTCATAACTCAGAGGCTTCCCATACTCTGGAACAGAATCCCAGTTCATGTTAGGCAGAGCCCCTCACTGACTCTCTTCAAGAAAAATCTTGACGAGTGGATGGGAGATCGTAGGTTTACCCCGGGGGTCAGCCCTGTGTTGCTACTTGACAGAGGCACAGTAAACTAATTTTAATAAGTAAGGGGGTCTTCAATGTGTCACTACTAGACAAAGGCACAGTATTCTAAATTTATTCTGTACACTTTAGTACCACTACATGGGGTGGCAAAAGCCACATCTCTAGGGCTAGGCTTGCAAATGCCCCAGGGCAGATAGCCTAGTACTAAACTAGGAAACTATGAAACTATGACATTTTTTTACTTTTTTTAAACACCTTTATTGAATTATCACTTGTGACACAGGCACATTTACATGTATATAAAAGTAATCAAACTGTATTAACAAGTTAAAATTAACAAACATTATGCTTTACATATATTGCTATATATAATATAACCTAAGCAACATAACATAAATTATCCAATTCTTGTCCTCTTTTTTAAACAAGAAACTTCTTTATTAAACCATTGCGACATAAGCAATCATACATTTATATAAATGAAAACAAACCACACCGACACAATTCTAGTTGCAAACATTTTATATCACAAACCATACTGAGGCACTTCCAGGTACAAACATTATACATCACTTATAATCTACCCAATCATTTTCAATCAAACATTATATAACTCATTTAAGTCCTACCTTCTATTAAACCTCATTTCTCCCCATATGTATTATTCACACAGTTTTTATTTTCTTCCTATGTAGTGCCTATGTAGTTTTCTAAAGATCTCGGTTCCAGTTGTTTTATCTGTTATTATATTCACTATTTCTAATATAGCTGGTTTAGATTTTGATTTCCATTATCTAGTATCATAGCTCAGAAAAATCATCTCCCTCATCACACCAATCTGCCCACCCAGCATATCTGACAGTGCATCCTTAGTCTGCCAACTCACTGCACTCCAAGAAAATATGTTCCCAATTACCTCTTTCTTCCCCATCACACCTCCAACATTTGATATCTACCCAAGGAAAAATTCTCTGGAGTCTACTTGGCCTTTATTTAACCCACTTTCTCACATGCGCAGTTGTCTGTTTACTCAGCACCCAGTTAACAAGCTGTCTACAATAAGATCCTCATGTCTTGAAAACTCTGTTTTGACCTCATCAAATTGAACAACAGTCCAGCCTTCCTCAAACTTTGATGCTTAGTCAAGTTTGACATTTTTCTGTCATGTGCTGCAAGGCAGCGGAGCATTTCACCTGGGTTGCCACTGATTTCCAGTAATATCCTCTCTATTATGTAACTTTTCCCTAATAATGGAATGCAAATATCAGCAAGATCTTTGGACTAATAGCCCAATCACATCAGCTCCTCAACAATTTCCTTATGTTTGGATTTTTTCCTTGAATTACGATTGTGTGGCTGTGTTTTCCCACATGATTCCAGTCATATGCTTACTTTTCTCCCATGTGAGTACATTCATGTATTAACCTTTAATCCAGGTGATTCATGTACCTTGCTGATGCCAGCTTCTTCTACACTGGAGTGGGTAATCATGATGGCACCTAATGCCCCACAAATAGACAATAATGCTGTTTTAACCAATATGGTTAATATGTGAAACTCTTAAATTATAGCAACCAGGCAGTCAGGAGGCATTGAATGACTAACAGAGGAAATAATTTTACTCTTTGTTAATTAGATAGTGCTTCATATACACCTATGTATGTCTATGCCTAGTTGTGGTGCTAAAATAAAAATGTGGAATGGTGCAAGGTAAGATAATCTGTTGCTCTGTCAACCTAGAGTAATTTACTGGCCTTGCAAAAGATGAATGCACACCTTGGCTCCTGAGTTATGTATAAACCATTGCAGCAGGGACAGTCACACCATTGTGCTGATGAGTTTGCTCTACATATTGTCTTAGTGTACGCATTGTCATCTACAATATTACATTGTAAATTCCAACAGTGACTTGACCTTCTAGGAAAATCCCATACCTATATCTTGCCCACTTGTACTATTTTTTTCTCTATTCAATATAGAAGCATCTGTAGTCTTGGACTTGAATGGTAAAGTCATATTTTCTAAACACTGACACTCTATTGGTACACTCTTATTGTATGTATTGCTGAATAGTCCTATGCAAATATCTACTATGTATGAAAATATCTGGGCATGGTACGTATACTACTCCTAGCATTAAGTTTGAATACAGTCTGTGCTGTGTGTTACTCATGTACATAATGTTAGTTCATGATGTAATATGCCTTGTAGGACTACACATCGTGCATTGTGATTGTATATATACTGTCCATTGTCCCAAGCTTTGTGGCTATAGGCACTCTTCTGTTTGTTATTTATTGTAAATGCTTTACTCCCCAGGCCTCCACTAAAAATGGGGTCACTTAGATCCAGTGGATTTTCCCAGTTAACAAATGCAATAAATAAATAAATAAATAAATCAATAAATAAATAAACAGGCAGTTTTATTTTATTTTTATTTTGCATTTGCATGGATGGAAGCCTGGTCACACAACCATTTTAGTCTGCCAACTCACTGCACTTCAAGAAAATATGTTCCCAATTACCTCTTTCTTCCCCGTCACACCTCCAACATTTGATATCTACCCGAGGAAAAATTCTCTGGCGTCTACTTGGCCTTTATTTAACCCACTTTCTCACATGCCCAGTTGTCTGTTTACTCAGCACCCAGTTAACAAGCTGTCTACAATAAGATCCTCATGTCTTGAAAATTCTGTTTTGACCTCATCAAATTGAACAACAGTCCAGCCTTCCCCAAACTTTGATGCTTAGTCAAGTTTGACATTTTTCTGTCATGTGCTGCAAGGCATTTCACCTGGGTTGCCACTGATTTCCAGTAATATCCTCTCTATTATGCAACTTTTCCCTAATAATGGAATGCAACTATCAGCAAGATCTTTGGACTAATAGCCCAATCACATCAGCTCCTCAACAATTTCCTTATGTTTGGATTTTTTCCTTGAATTACGATTGTGTGGCTGTGTTTTCCCACATGATTCCAGTCATATGCTTACTTTTCTCCCATGTGAGTACATTCATGTATTAACCTTTAATCCAGGTGATTCATGTACCTTGCTGATGCCAGCTTCTTCTACACTGGAGTGGGTCATCATGATGTCACCTAATGCCCCATAAATAGGCAATAATGCTGTTTTAACCAATATGGTTAATATGTGAAACTCTTAAACTATAGCAACCAGGCAGTCAGGAGGCATTGAATGACTAACAGAGGAAATAATTTTACTCTTTGTTAATTAGATAGTGCTTCATATACACCTATGTATGTCTATGCCTAGTTGTGGTGCTAAAATAAAAATGTGGAATGGTACAAGGTAAGATAATCTGTTGCTCTGTCAACCTAGAGTAATTTACTGGCCTTGCAAAAGATGAATGCACACCTTGGCTCCTGAGTTATGTATAAACCATTGCAGCAGGGACAGTCACACCATTGTGCTGATGAGTTTGCTCTACATATTGTCTTAGTGTACGCATTGTCATCTACAATATTACATTGCAAATTCTAACAGTGACTTGACCTTCTAGGAAAATCCCATAACTACATCTTGCCCACTTGTACTATTTTTTTCTCTATACAATATAGAAGCATCTGTAGTATTGGACTTGAATGGTAAAGTCATATTTTCTAAACAATGACACTCTATTAGTACACTCTTGTTGTATGTATTGCTGAATAGTCCTATGCAAATATGTACTATGTATGAAAATATCTGGGCATGGTACTTATACTACTCCTAGCATTAAGTTTGAATACAGTCTGTGCTGTGTGTTACTCATGTACATAATGTTAGTTCATGATGTAATATGCCTTGTAGAACTGCACATCGTGCATTGTGATTGTATATATACTGTCCATTGTCCCAAGCTTTGTGGCTATAGGCACTCTTCTATTTGTTATTTATTGTAAATGCTGTTAAATCTTTGTGGAGCTTTTCTCCCCAGGCCTCCACTAAAAATGGGGTCACCTAGGTCCAGTGGACTTTCCCAGTTAACAAATGCAATAAATAAATAAATAAATAAATAAATAAATAAATCAATAAATAAATAAACAGGCAGTTTTATTTTATTTTTATTTTGCATTTGCATGGATGGAAGCCTGGTCACACAACCATTTTCAGCCTTGACTTATACCAAAGACAGATACATTTACATGTGTTTACATAAATGCATTGCTGAAGATAAATATGGTATGTAATTATATTCATTCTGTTATGTTATTTTTAAGATTTGCTGAATCAATATTGTTAGTTTACAGGTTAAAGTGAATATTACAATTGTTCATAGGTTCATAGATGTTTACTATACTAATGACCACAAGGGCCTTTTTAAGCCTAGCCAGTCATCCCAAATGTCTGACATGTTCTGGTACCCTTGATACGTGTAAGCAGAGCTTGAGAGGTGAAAAATTTACAAGCAGGGCCTGGGAGATGAACCATGGACCACAAGGGCCTTTTTAAGACTAGCCAGGAATTCCAAATGTCTGACAAGTTCTGGTACCCTTGGTAAGTGTAAGCAGGGGCTTGGGAGATGAAACATTTACAAGCAGGGGCCTGGGAGATGAACCATTTACAGGTTGCCTATGTCCATTAGAGGTTTAGGTCTTTGGAATGGGTAATTCTGGTGCTGTCTGATATGCAGGAGGTCCATCACAGTGTGGTCTGACAATGCCCTGTATACCAGGCAAAGATCTCCTCTCAATAGCCTGTAGGAGACAGAATATAGGGATAGGGCCTTGAGGCAGTCTGCATAGGACATTTTACCCTGTATTATTTTAGTGAGGAACCTCTGTGGACATTCCAACTGTGGGATACTCCTGGTTAGGTACATACCAAACGGGGCACTGTACTCAATGATAGGTCTTATGAATGCCAAATACAGTGGAGCAATGACTTCCTTGGACCTAGATGCCATATCTTTGTTTATAACTTGTGCAACATATAATTATTTCATCACTACTGTAGACATGTGATGGTCAAAGGCTACATTGCTATCTCTGAGTGTCCCTAAGTCCCTGACTTACTTTTTATTCACTGTACAGCACTTTTAAGCTGTGTATTACTGAATTGCTGCCTACTTCTAACTGTTTTAGCTGTTTTAACTGGTTTGCTGTTTCACTGTTTCACCTTGAGACTGTTTTTCCTGTACTTTTTATTTTCTAGTACTTGTGTATTTTATAGCATAAGCCAGATTCATATTTCCTGAATCTAGACTATTTGGCATTATCTCTGCACTAAAGCCAGGCATCTTACATTAAGAGGGCCCCTTGTGGCAGAAGAGTGTGGCAACTGATTAATCTGAGTTGGAGATTGTTGGAATAAGGCTCAGTGTTGAGCATTTCCACTGACCAGCTTGTATGAAGATTGTTTAACTTAGCTTGTATTTAGGTAGCATGTGTGCATGGGCCTGTGCTCTATTTACAGGAGCTGCTCTAGGACTGGTGTGCTCTGTTTGATCTTTGGATGAATCCAAATGAAATCTAAGGCATCCTTTGAAATCTACAGAAAAATAAGTATTTTCATTATATGTACTGCTCTTTTAAACTGTGTATTACTGAATTGCCATCTACTTTTAACTATTTTTAGCCATTTTAATTGTTTTGCTTTTTCACTGTTTCGACTATTTGATGTTTGAGACTATTTTTCCTGCACTTTGTATTTTCTAGTACATGTGTATTTTATAGCATAGGTTAGATTCATATTTGCTGAATCTAGACTGTTTGGCATTATCTGAGCACTAAAAACAGCCGTCTTACATTAAGAGGGCCCACTGCACCCTTGTGGCAGAAGAGTGTAGCAAACGACCCATCTGAGTTGCAGACTGTTGGAATAAGGCTCAGTATTGAGCATTTCCATTGGCCAGCTTGTTTGAAAATTGCTTAACTTAGCTTGTATTTAGGCAGCGTGTTTGCAACTGTCCTTATTAAAGTAAGCAAAATTACACCTAGTATTACGGATGGTCAGTTCTTCTGCATTTCTTCTGCCAGCCTGATTGACCTGGATATCCTGAGGCAGTGTAGCAATTGCCTCATGTACACTGACAACCCACTACTCCTCAACCACTCAAGCGCAATTTGTGAGAGATGCATCTACACTAAGAATTTCGAATCCTTGCTCTCTCACTCATGGAACAGTGACACTGAACAGGTTGTCAGCCCACATACTACACCTCCTGAGCAAACCATGCTCTCAACACATAAACCATCAAATGAGGAGGTACTCACCAGAAATTTACCTAAACATCACAGACCTTCAAAACGCAAACATGCAATACCTAATACAGTACCTATAGTACTCAATACACATAAAACCAGAAGCACAACTGTCTCACCAAACAAGTCCCTCAGGCAAAGCACATTTAAACCACATTTTTTGGTCATAGTTAACTCTATAGTGAGACACACAGATGTCCTACTCATCAGGCTGGACTAGGAGAAGGTTACAGTCAGCTGTCCGTTGGGTGCCAGGATCTGCCAGATCACACATACACTCAGGTCTCTCCACAACAAGTACCATTATGACTCTGTCATAGTTCATGTTGTTGTGAATGACTTGAGACATACCTTACTGGACAATATGAAGAGAGACATGACTGAGTTCTCTGAATATGCATGTCAGGCAGGTATGTCCCTAGCCATGAGCAGCATACTACCTTAAACTATGATGATACCACAATATAAACAAAAAATGATTGGCTTCAACAATTAGCTTTGATTCTGGTGTCATTCTAAGGGGATCCAGTTCCTGTCAGCCTGGGATGACATGGTAGATAGACCATACTGCTTTGCCCGAGATGGTCTTCATCTGTCACCTCTGAGATTTTGGTTACTAGCTAAGGCTCTTGACTCCCCATAGTGGCTTTTTTTAGGCATTATCACAACAACAAAATTCCTGACGTTAAACTATCTTCAAAAAGCAACTTTAAAGCTATGCTGTTAAACGCTAGGAGTCTAAACCTAAAGCTGCACTCACTGGAAGCAGCCGTCACCTTAGAAGATGCTGACATCTGTGCAGTCACAGAGACTTAGTTTAACACTCCGGGCATACTGGGTTATAATGCCTTCCACACATTCAGACCATAAACTGAAAGTGTGAGAACTAAAGAAGGTGGAGTATCAATATTCATCAAAGATAAATACACCTCTAGATTGGTTAAACAAAATGATTCCCTTGAACTAATCCAGGTCCACCTGACTGTAAGTAAGACCCCTCTCCAAGTTACTGCCAGTTATAGGACCCCCTCCATGAACCAGGATACCCAGACTGCATACTTAGATCTACTCAAATTGCTCAATATACAACCAAATACCCTGGTTTTAAGTGACATAGACTGGGTAAATTATACATGTACTAACACACTTGCCCAAAGTTTCTTGGACTTCATCAACTTCAGTGCCCTGGAACAGTTGTTTGACACCCCCACAAGGGATCCAAACATTCTGGATCAGGTGCTCACTAACATGAGTGATTGTTGCACGACCTCATGTGTGTGGCCCTCCCTAGTGATGTCTGATCATAAATCATTCTCATTAGAAGTAACAATAACATCTGACACCTCATTAGCAACTAGACTAAAAAACTTCTCCAAAGCCAATTACAACCTAATAAATGATGGCATTAATAGCTCCAGAGCCCCTGCCTTAACTGATGGTATGGACACCTATACTGGGATTTACACCAATGCCTTGTATAATCATCTATACAAATGTATTGACTCAGCAGTACCTGATAGGATCAAAACAAATCCTCAAGAAAGAACAAGCCTGCCTGGTGGATATCTGCCATTAACAGGTTATACAATAAGAGAAAGACATTGCTGTCCAAGAGAGGTTGAATGATAACTAGGAAAAGGTGAAGTGAAGGAAAGTAGAAGAAAATAGGAGAGGGTAACCAAATGGTATAAAGCATGTGCAAGAAGTGAGGGACAACTAAACAGGTAAAATACAGGAAAAGATGGAAGTAATGATAGGCAACATAGGTAAACGTACTAAAGGAGATAACACTACTACAAGCAGGGGCATACTAATGCTACTGCTGAATGAATCGGAGTATTAGAAATAAGTCATTTTTGGTTGAGAGGATGAGTATACTCATAGAAGTAGGTTTCTGGGGGCTACAGTACTAATAACAGTAGTAATAGGTTCATAGGTTCATAGGTACATACTAGGCTATTGGCCCTAGGGCCTATATAAGCCTAGCCAAAAATGTACCCTGGCTTTCGCCACCTAAGACAATTATTTTCCTGTGCCCCTGTCGAGCAGAGCCACAGAAGTGATCCCTGGGGTGAATTTCCTATTTCCCATCCAATCATCAAGATTTTTCTTGAAGAATGCCAATGAGGAGCTCTGTTTGATATAGATAGGTAGTCTGTTCCAGAGTTTGGGAAGTCTCTGGGACAGGAATCTATCCCTCCAGCATGTTCTGTTTATTGTGGTGACAAGGTTTAGGTCCCTAGAGCATGTAGGTTGGAGGGATTGGGATTTCTTTAAGTGGAGCATGTCCAACAACTCTGGGTTTGACATAGCTTTGTATGTTAGGCAGAGATCGCCACTGAGTAGGCGATATGCGACGGAGTAAAGCTGCAGTTTTTTGAGACGGTCTGCATAGGGCATCTGTTTGAGGCCAGTAATCCTCTTTGCGAGGTATTTCTGTGGCATTTCCATTTGTTGTAGATGTCTTGTGAGGTACATACCAAAAGGGGTGTTGTACTCTATAATGGGTCTAATGAGTGATGAGTAGAGGGGAACAATGACCTTTTTTTTTTTCTGGATGAGAAACCTTTTGTGATGAGGTGAGCCACGTAGAAGGATTTCCTGACCACTGTGGTGATGTGATTATCAAAGGACAGACTACTGTCCACCTGTGCCCTAAGGTCTCTTATCACATTTTCGGCATTAAGTAGACTACCAGCTATGTGATAGTTCATGGGTACAGAGTTTTTGCAAAAGGGGATGTTAATACACTTTTTGGCATTGAGCTTCAGGCCATGGCTTTGACACCAGGCATCTGTCTCAGTGAGGCGCTTTTGTAGTATGTCCACATCATTAGGAGTTTTGATTATGGCTCCTAGTTTGCAGTCATCTGCAAACTTTGTTAGCCAAAGACCTTCTGTGTTAGCCTGTACTTCAGTGAAGTAGATATCAAACAAGAGAGGACCCAGGACTGAACCCTGTGGTATTCCACTTGTCACTGGTCTGAAGTCGGACTTGGAGTCTACTACTTTCACAGTGTGGGTTCTGTCAGTGAGCCAGTTGGCAACCCATCTTGTGACTAGGGATTTATACCTAGTTTAGTGAGCTTATCTATAATTCCAGAGTGGGGAATGGTGTTGAAAGCCTTGGTGAGATCTAGATAAGCTGTGTGAACCACCTTACCCTCATCTATGGCTTTGGCGACTGCTTCAAAGAATTCAATCAGGTTTAGGGGACATGATCTGCCTTTTACAAATCTGAACTGGGTAGGGTCCAGAGTTTGGAGATTACCAATGTCTTTGTTTATGAGTTCCATGATGATATGTTCCATGGCCTTGCAGACCAGGCTCGTCAGGCTAATGGGGTGGTAGTTCCTGGTGTCCATTGTAGCTCCACCTTTGTGGAGTGGGATAACCATAGTGGTGTGCCATTCAGTGGGCACAAAGCCTGAGACGAGGCTATGACTGAACATGATACTTAGGTAGGGTGCCAGTTCATTCTGCAGTTCATGTAGAATGCAGCCTGGGATATGGTCAGGTCCCATGGATGCTGTGTTCTTGGCTTCGGAGAGTGTGTTTTTTACCTGTGCAGCCATGATCACAGGAACTTTGCATTCTTCTGGTATAGAGATGGGGCCTCTAGGGGGTGAGAGGTGGGTAAAGTTAGCACTGAACCTATCTGCCAGGATGTTGGCAATATCAGTTGGCTCTGTATATTTAGTGCCATTGTGCTGTAACTCAGAGCAGATCTGAGTATTGCCATTGAGATTCTTGACATAGCTATAGAATGCTTTGTGGTTGTCTTTAGAGAAATTTTGTTTTCGTAACTAGCTTTGGAGGATTTTATGAGGGATCTCAGCTTCTTACTGAGGTTGACCAGGGAGTTCCTCCAGTCATGAGATTTTACTCTTTTTTGCAACAGTTTCTTTCTTCTGTTGTAGAGTTTGTTTGTGGCAGGGACCACCATACTGGCTTCCTTTTTCTGGAGGATAGCATCTTGGTTCTATTAGGGATAGCATGAATCATGCAGTCGTGTAAGTGCTTATAAAGTGCATTTGTGTAGGATTCAGCAGTTGTACCTCTATTGTCCATCTGCATGGGTGTCATGGAGTTTGCCACTTCTGTCTTAAGAAGTGTGAAGTTGGCTTTGGAGAAGTTTTTTATGGTGGTTTCCCTAATTGGGGGTGGGGCAGGATGTGGATATTTAGGGTGATTAGCTTGTGGTCAGATCTGACCAACGAGGAATTGACCTCTGTTGTGGAACACTGGTTGCCAATGTTTGTACTGACCAGGTCTAGGATATTGCTGATCCTGGTTGGGGTGTGAATAAGTTGATCCAAGGCATTGGAATTTATGAATTCCAGAAAACGTTGAGCAAAAGAGTTGGTACATGAGTAGTTTTCCCAGTTAATGGTGGGGTAGTTGAAATCGCCCATTATTAGGGTGTTGGGTTGTACCCTAATACTTTCCAGTGTATCAAGAAATGAGAGTGGGAATCCTGGGGCATGGTGGGGGGTCTGTAGCAAGCTACAATTTGGATTGCGGTCTTGCCCAGAGTTAGTTGCACTTGGATAATCTCGGATGCATTATGCTGTGCAACTAGCCTGGAGGTGTGGATATCCTTAATGAATATGGACACGCCTCCACTTTTAATGCTTTGTTCCGGGGTAGGTGGCCAAAAGGTGTGGTATGAATTATAGCCTGGTAATGCAGGGGTGCTCTCTGGAGCTTTGAGCCAGGTCTCTATCACTGCATAGATGTCAATGTTCTCCATTTTAAGGAGTGCCTCGAGTGAGTGCATTTTGAGGTTTAAAATTCTAGCATTGAGTAGCATTACCCTCAGATTTTGCTTGCTTGTACCTGTTATGGTGGTGAATTTGTTATTTGAACCTTGCCTAAAAAAGGCACTATAGGGTTTGCAAGAGCCTTAGCCAGTATCTGGAATCCCAAGGGTGACAGGTGCAGGCCATCTCTGGCAAAGCATTGTGGTCTGTCGATCATGTCGTCCCAGGCAGACAAATACTGGATCCCCTTAGAATGACACCAGAAGCTTAGCCAATTGTTCAGTCATTTTGTCCTTGTACTGTGGTATCATTCTAGGTGATGGCAGGACGCTACTCAAGGCTAGGGTCATACTGGACTGGGCTACAAGATTGGAGAGCTCCTCCTTGTCTCTTTTCATGTAGTCCAGGTAGGTACCTCTCAGGTCATTCCCACCAACATGGACAATGACAGTGTCATATTTGTACTTGTTGTGGAGTGACCTGAGTGCATGCATTATGTGGCAGATCCTGGCACCTGATAGTAACTTTCTCCTTGTTTAGCCTGGTGAGTGGAACATCAGTGTGCCTGACTATAGAGTCACCTATGACTAGAATGTTGGGTACGCTGTTATGCCTTATGGGCTGTGGTTGAGTGGCACACTGAGTTTGTGACCATGTGGCATTTAGATTGTGTTGGGGGATGGAGTTTGCTTGCGTTTCTGCTTTGGAGCTCCCTGATGCTTGGGCAGGTTTGTATTGAGAGCCTCCATGAAAGTAGGTGTGTGTTTTGTGTTTCTATGGTGTGTTTTGGTGGTGTAGGTTTTGAGGGACTATGGATTGAGTGTGGTGTGGTGCAAATGTTTACCTTGTCCTCTTGACTGTCTATTCCAGTCTTGGGTGAAGAGAGCTTTGCTTCCAGTTTGGCTATATAAGTGCATCTCTCACAGGTTGTAATGTTGGGTGGTATGAGGAGAGGGTTGTCTGTGTACATGAGGCAATTGCTGCATTGCCCCAAGATGCCCAGATTCATCAGGTAGACAGGAGAAATCACTGGGAGATGACCCTTAGACATGCCTGGATAGGTGCTTATTTATTAAGTACTAAAAACTGCTTTCCTCTAGACAAGTGAGGAAAGTTGAGTGCTGTAGTAATTTGCAGCTTATTTAGTGCTTACAACAAGTTCTGAACAAGTGCTGAATACAGAAACTGATTTGAGTGCTGAAACTAGAAAACTAGCTAGTTCTAAGAAACAAAATTAAGCTAGAAGGATTCCCTCCAACACAGAAAGGCTTGGGGGCTTAGAAGTCTACAAACAATCTAGAAAGGCAGGAAACAAGCTTAAACATTTTTTTCTTTCCCAGATGCTCTCTTTGTACACAGTAGGAGTGCCTGAAATCAGAATATCTTCTCACTGCACTCAGTTGAGTGAGCAAATGAGATGGGCCCAGAAGGAGTATCCAAACACAAATTTACAAGAGGGGCGGACAGATTCAAAGCCCCCAAGATTAACACCAAAACAAAAACAGGGAGGGTGGATGGGGAACTAACTGAAAAAAAACAGAGTCAAAACTTCCAGTTCAGTTAATATTCAATGCAATACAAATAAATCAATTAAAATGCTGTATTATTTGAAAAAAGTGCAGATAAAAGATACTTAAATTCTCTTATACATCCAGTTGAATACAGCTAGATCTTAGCCGGCCAAAGTTGAGGTCTTAAGCAGAAAATATTCCATAATGTACCACTTAAATAGGCAGTGGCAGGATATCAATGAAGGACTCTACCCCCGCCTGCAATTACTAACAGGCAATAAAAATCTAGCAAGCACTAACTGAAAAAACAGAGTCAAAACTTCCAGTTCAGTTAATATTCAATGCAACACAAATAAATCAATTAAAATCCTGTATTATTTGAAAAAGTGCAGATTAAAGGTACTTAAATTCTCTTATATGTCCAGTTGAATACAGCTAGATCTTAGCTGGCCAAAACTGAGGTTTTAAGCAGAAAATATTCCAAAATGTACCACTTAAATAGGCAGTGACAGGATATCAATGAATGAGACTACCCCCGCCTGCAATTACTAACAGGCAATAAAAATCTAGCAAACACTAACTGAGAAAACAGAGTCAAAACTTCCAGTTCAATTAATATTCAATGCAACACAAATAAATCAATTAAAATGCTGTATTATTTGAAAAAGTGCAGATTAAAGGTACTTAAATTCTCATATACATCCAGTTGAATACAGCCAGATCTTAGCCGGCCAAAGCTGAGGTTTTAAGCAGAAAATATTCCAAAATGTACCACTTAAATAGGCAGTGACAGGATATCAATGAATGAGACTACCCCGCCTGCAATTACTAACAGGCAATAAAAATCTAGCAAGCACTAACTGAGAAAACAGAGTCAAAACTTCCAGTTCAATTGATATTCAATGCAACACAAATAAATCAATTAAAATGCTGTATTATTTGAAAAAAGTGCAGATAAAAGGTACTTAAATTCTCTTATACATCCAGTTGAATACAGCTAGATCTTAGCCAGCCAAAGCTGAGGTTTTAAGCAGAAAATATTCCAAAATGTACCACTTAAATAGGCAGTGACAGGATATCAATGAATGAGACTATCCCTGCCTGCAATTACTAACAGGCAATAAAAATCTAGCAAGCACTAACTGAAAAAACAGAGTCAAAACTTCCAGTTCAATTAATATTCAATGCAACACAAATAAATCAATTAAAATGCTGTATTATTTGAAAAAAGTGCAGATAAAAGGTACTTAAATTCTCTTATACATCCAGTTGAATACAGCTAGATCTTAGCCGGCCAAAGCTGACGTTTTAAGCAGAAAATATTTCAAAATGTACCACTTAAATAGGCAGTGACAGGATATCAATAAATGAGACTACCCCTGCCTGCAATTACTAACAGGCAATAAAAATCTAGCAAGCACTAATTGAAAAAACAGAGTCAAAACTTCCAGTTCAGTTAATATTCAATGCAACACAAATAAATCAATTAAAATGCTGTATTATTTGAAAAAAGTGCAGAATAGTAGAATATGGTATGGTGTGAGAGTATACTGAAAGTACTTTGTAGGTGGTACAGAAAAAAGTGGAGAGGGGAAGAAGGAAAGTGAGACTTGCACTTCTTTTCTGCTAAATAAAGGCACCAGAAAATTTTAAAAGGATGTAATAGAGAATCTATCATCTAGAACTATTAGAGAAATCTGTTAGTTGTGTGTTTGTGGTAGGTAGGAAAGTCATGCCATAACGAAGCACACTGTTTGCCGATTCCTTTTCCTAAAATGAAGTATCAAGATGTATATAACGTATTATCTGCAGCTGACTGGACATATACGTCAAGTCAAACAATGTAACATTTTATAAAGCAGACTTGAAAAAAACATTCATCAAGTGGTTCTTCAATGTCTTCAATGTTTCATGTGTCTATATTAGAAGCTGGAAGGCCCTATTCACCGAATACTAAAACACCGACACATATTCCGCGAACCGCGAATACACTGAATGCCCTAAACCACAAAATTCAAAAACTCAAACCATCATAGTTGTCTCACCCTACCGCCTGCTACATACTACCTACCCAAACAAACTAAATAAACCACATACATACACTAACCAAAACCCTACTTCTAACCCTAAACTAAACCCTACTTCTAACCCTACACTAAATCTTGCATATACCACCATGTATGCACTTACCTTAACTCGTACCCTAACCTTAAGGTCTGTAACTATCACCCACTTACTTTATGGAGCAGTACCACAGAAAGGCCAAGTATGACGATTCGACGTTTCAAATTTTGCATTTGAGGAAGATCAATGTTTTCGTGGTTCAATGAAGATGTGTCGGCATTTACTTATTCGGGTAAGTACAACTTCGAGCTTCTAATATAGACCCTGTTTCACATATCATGCCACTAGAGACAAATGAGGAATTTTAACAGATTGGGCCCAGTAGGTTAAAGACCATTTAGAGTATACCTGTAGTATGCCATGGCACTGTTATTTGACTACAGATGACAGTGTGTCACTGTCAGTGCCTACCATGTGTTTTAAGGTTGCAACACCTTCTAAGCATTGTACAGGAGCAAAGCACTTAAGAAAATAACAAAATAACAAAAACAAATAGAAATGATTCACCAGGTCATAAACAATGAATGCATACTGTATTTTTAGCATTTCCTTAGCACAACAATGTGTAATTTATAAGCCTTTCAGACTTAAAATATCTTCACATCTGTAAGCCTTTTTATTTGATAACTTATGCCCAGGCTATCCATGCTGATTATAATCACCCATTTATCATGAAGCTTTGTACACATTTACCTGAAAGCGATGGCATGATGTTTACTGCTTCTACACTATTTACTGAAGAAAGCATCAGTTTACTGGGGCAGATTATTGATGGGGTTTAACTGACATAACTATGACAGGTCAGTAGAGGGGTGACAACTATAATGAAAATCATCATTTTAATAGAGGCAATATATTTCCAAAACAGTCAGACTAAATGAATAGGAAACTCCCTGAGATGTAGTCAGCAATGTTGTTGCAGCAAGTCTAGCCTTCAAGGCTTTGAAGATAATTTACTGGAAAGAATAGAAGCTGAGATACATGATTTTTCAGTCTTAAATGGTGACTATAACCATTCTGGTAAATATGCAATTAGGATGCATTATATAGCACCTGCACCACTAATTAAAACTCAGGTGTATTGCTAAAGACACAGGGAGGGAATAAGTAAGCTCAGGAAGACTGCTATTGTCATAACACAAGTGCTGTTATAAAATGATATGCAGATGGCAACTGAAACATATGGAATAACTAGGGCAAAAGATGATAACAGGTTACCATGTGATGGTGTATACCATCTGAGCATCTGTGACATGACAGAAGGAATATCGCACCGGACTTGTACTCTAATAATCCAGGAGGTAGAGAAGGATAGAACCGTAGATGCAGTGTATGAATATTTAGCAATGCCTTCAATGTCAGTCATTTCAGACTGTAGAAAGGGGAACAAACTGCCAAGAGGAGTAAAGAAAAGATTGACGAGCAAAAGAACTGGTAAATGATATTACTTTTAGATGAATAGTTGACCGTTCATTAATTCAGGCAACAGTCCTCTTCTAGTTTTCCTTAATAACAAAACTAGAGGACTGAACAGAAGAAACTGCCTTTTTAAGACTGTTTAAGTAGGCTAAATGCATGATGCTGTATCATGCACAGAAGTCTGAAAGGACTGTAAAACTGATCCAGTGAATCATGTGCTGCAATGATGATTCCATAGTAGCACATGATCGACTATAATGATTCTACAGTAGCACATGATCTACTATGATGAATCCTTAGTTACGCATGAGCCACATTACTAAATGTTGTCAAGAGATGCAAAAGGGTCAACATGCAAATGCACAGCTTTAAAGGTGAATTTAGATCAAGCTCCTAGCAACTTAAGGAGGTGAATCTCATGAAAGTCTCCAGTGAATTGCAGCAGGAACAAGAATGTAGGTCTGTTGTGTAAGCATGTTATATTGAGCACAGGGCAGACTCACCACTTGATAATACAAGACCAAACTGCTGGTATATCACAGCAAGAAATAGAATGAAAGAGGTACAGTGGTAGGACAGCTAGGCAGGGCACAGCTACCAGAAAGCAGGATTAACAAGTCAGTAGGCACAGTGGCACAACAGGTAACATTGTCACTTTACAGCAAGAGGTTCTCTGGCTCAGTTCTCAGTTGGCATGCCTTCTATGTACAATCTGCATGTCCATCCTGTGTTTGTGTGTGTTTTTTTTCTGTGTGTTGTGGTTTCCTCACACATTTCAAAGGAGACGTGCAGTTGGTGGATTGGGGAATTTAAATGGTCTGTTAGTATGAGCTCTAATGTGTATGTAATAAGGAAAAATGACCTGGCAACCTACTTCTGTTTTCCCCTTTGCCTTTTAAACTCTGGTGGCTCTTGATGGGACAAATTTAGGATTCAACTGCAATTCATAAGAGAGGGAGAGCAAGAAAGAAACCGAGACAGCCTTGTTGTAATGTAACAGTAGTGCAGTGATGGGATGAATAATTAGAAGGAGCAGAACTATGATAGGTTAAAGTAGCACCTAAACTAACAGGAGAGATAGGACCATCACATGTAGCACTGGGATTGAAGAGAGCAGCACTTAGGGTAACAAATGTGTAGCACTAGGACAGATAGGAGCAGTGCAGTAACTAGAGCAACAGTTGTGTAGCACTGAGATAGACAAGATCAGTACCTGGAGTAATGTTATTGTAGCAGCAGGATAGACAGGAGCAGTATTTACAGTAATAGTAATGTAGCAATGGAATATACAGGACCAGCATCTGGAGTAACAACAGAGTAACAGCAGCACCTAGAATAACAGTAGTAGTATAAAAGTAGTATAGATAATTGCAGCATCAACAGTAACATTAGTGCAGGGCTAGAGTAGAATGGCTTAATTTCAAATTCAAGATTACCTGAGCACTTTAAACTAACTACTTCACTGAATTTAAAATATTAATAAATGTACACGGTACCATGAAATTACAAACATTTCGTACCAAAAATCAAGCATAACAAAATTAAATACTATATGCAAAAATGAGAACTCAGCATAAAAAGAAAAGTAAGTAGAACATTGCCAAGGATGTAATATTTTAAGTATATTTTGTTTACTTCATTGTTTGTTAATTCAGACAGGGGAGTCTTAACAGAGTGCTCAAAACTGCTCAGCATGGGGAACATCCTCAGTCATCTACGAAGTATATTCCGAAGCCTGGACCCTTAAAAAAGAAACACACAAATGCCAGAGTATTTAAGCTGCACCTTTGGAATTGCTAGTAACCTCTGTATGGCTGAAAACTTGGAATAGAGCAGTCAATACCATGCAAGCAGATCTTGCAGTTAGGGGAAGGGTGACCCACATAATGTATGGCTCAGTTTATCAGTACAGTTATAAAAATAATCTGCTGCATATGTGGCAGCCATCATGACACCCCAGTAATGAGTCAGCAGAGTTTTACACTTGCTGTAAATGGTTTAGTTCACATACTGGAATTCCTAGGTACAGTGTGGTACAGTAGTTTAAATGCTAGAGGAGATCAGCTCATGTACAACTATGTAAGGGGCCTGTATGTGGAATAAGATGTTTAATAATCGAGAAGTTTCTTAAGGAAAACATGAAGAGTTGAACATAACTGGTCCTTCAACTCCAGCATGTTTGTGGAATACGCTGCCCAAACTGCCAACCATCTTTGAGATGTGACGTTTTAGTTGATTAAGGATCATTCAAGTGTGGATGCATTCCGTGTGTTCATTGAGACTATGTATGTCATACAGACATACCATTACCATAATGATGATAATGCAAGCTTCTCTACTTAATAATGTCAAGTAACAGGAGCATGTATGCACTGATTAACAATGAGCCAAAAATGGACCCCAGCAGGACATTGTAAGTGAAAGAAGAGAAAACCAAGAAATTAACCCCTGTTTGCCCAGAGAAGATGTAGACAATCCTATCTGGAACTGGATGGTTTCATACTACCATGTGATCCACTGTATTAAATCTTGTCAAGAGGCTCAACAGGAGCAGGATAGAATAATAAGGTTGGTCAGTTGCAAACCAGGGTGAAAATGGTCTCAGGTGAACCGAATAAAACTTTAGAAATGGATTAGTGATGTCTTTCTCTTGAAGACAAGAATCCAACTACATGCACAGAACTAAGACTATAATAATGAATGGAAAATTAGAGACAAGTCTATAGTTGTCCAGATTATTAGCATTATGTCCAACCTTTTTTCAGAACTGGAATGATGAAGACCACCTTTAACATGGAAACATCTCATCCTAAACAGAGGACTGATGCTATGACTGTCTGATGAAAGGTCAGGGCCCATCTTATCAGGCAGGACAAAATCAGCCTGGAACAGCAAAGGTCAAGACCACTGGGATTAACACACATAAACAAGACTAGAGAGGTTAACTCATCACATTGATGTATTGAAAACTCGTGCAAATTTGAAGAAAAACAAAAGCTTCCTAGGGCTATTCACACAAACTGTGACTGTACTGTACATTGTGCATAGCACCAGATCTCATTAGCTTGTTAGAAAAAAAAACTGGCATGAGCACATTCCTCAGAAGATAATCTCATTAGATGTTTGGGAAGACTGGATTGTGCAGCCTTTCAATCTCTTAGATGAGCTGAACCACCTGGTTTGCCACCTCACAGATCTCTTGGGATAGGCACATAGACTTGTTCTAGGAGATTTCTTCCTGGAATATCATAAAATGGTCATCCAGGACATGGCTAACCTCATGCAGACCAAGGAGATGAATTTATGCTCAAAGCTGCACCTATACTTCTTCAATTCAGAGAGATCAGTGTCAAGGCATGGCTCTTGTGGTACTAACCAGGTATAAACAGTTAGAGGTTAGGATATCCACAGCCTTGTTGTAGAACCTGAACAGTTTCTCTTGACCACATGCACTGCAATTATGTAGGTAGAAGTGCAGGACAGGACCTAAATGAGGATGAGCAGACCACAACTTCTGCAGTGAATCAAAGCCTGGCCGGGGGGGGGGTGTATGTACCCAAGATTCATTGACCATGAAATGAACAAGGAAGTGGTCAAACCAAGGAACAGGTTCTACCACCAAGTCCTTGTTGTGACCTTAAGCTCAAAGATTAAACTTAAGCCCAAGGTATGCTCACAAATGGGGGTAGCAGAGATAATAACCTGAGTAAAGCAAAAACTCTTCATAATACATTAGAATTTTTCAAAACATTTACCAAGTAAGTCCTTGTCAGTTCTTATTATTTATTTATTTATTTATAGAAAGCCAAGTGACTTCCTTCTACTAAGCCTAAATATTAGAAGTATATCCAACAAAGTCCATGAACTCCATGCCACCATAGACTTATACTCCCCAGATATAGTCGTCCTGACAGAAACCTGGCTAAAACCTCACATTACCAGTGAGCAAATACTCTCTACAGGTTACGGCATACTAAGAGTAGACTGGCTAAACAAAAAAGGAGGTGGTGTAGCTATAATATTTAAACAACATCTAAACATCCAGATCTTAAAATCATCAGCTCCACAAATAGGCAATGAAGAAATAATATATACCAACCTCAAAATTAACCAAAACAAAACCATCAACATAATTGGATGCTACTTCCCACCTGGCCAAAACATCCCTCCACTAGAAAACCTCCTCAGCTGGTCTACCCACCATCTCCCCAAGAAACTATCATCTTAGGTGATTTCAATATTGACTGGCAATCCTGTTCTGGCAACAATCCAACCCATCATGTACACCTTCATGGCTTCACCCAACTAGTCCAGTCACCAACAAGGATAAATAAAACTCCAGCAAGCACTCTACCCTGGATTGGATACTAGTCAGTAAGAACCCCAATCATATATAACAGGCTGCTTATCAGATAGCCTCAGTGATCACTCCCCAACATTCCTACTCAAAAATACCTGTACCAAGCTAAACCTGTCATCTATCGTCAAATCGTAAAAAATAAACTTTAACCCACTCACATTCATCTCATCCCTCAAAGAATGTAACTGGCATGCTCTAAAGTACCTCAGTCTAGATGACGCAGTTGAATCTTTTAATACTACCTTCCTGAACATCCTTAATTACCATGCCCCCATAAGATTTTCCAGAACCAAAGCACAACCCTCCCCATGGCTACAGAAAACCACTAAGTCAGAAATGAAAAACAGGGATAAAGCCTGGGAGCACTGGTGCAAAACCAAAACCCCATAGCTAGACAGAAATTCCTAGAACTACTTAATAGAGTCAAAAGCTAATAAAACAGGACAAATTCCAATACTACCAGTCTGCCCTAGACTCCTCACAACATAGCCCCAAACAATTCTGGTCCTCCATAAACTCCATCCTCCACCCAGGTAAAGTCAGTACCCCTCCTCCTAACATCCCTCACTCCTCAGAAAATATTGCTACCTCATTCAACACACACTTCACCCAAACCATACTATCACTAGCTAAACAACACAACCCCCTCCCCCCCAACCCACACCTTCAACTAGTAATCTCCCCACTGCCTTCTCTTTTTCTCCTGTAGCTACCTCCAACATAAAAACTCTTAACTAAACTTAAACCCACCAAATTAGCAGCAGACAACCTCCCAAGTGAATACCTCCAAATCGCAGCTGATGCTCTGGCCTACCCAGTATCCATCGTGATTAACCGATCTCTTTCAGAAAGTTACGTTCCCACATTGTGGAAAGTCTCACATATAATTCCCCTCCACAAAGGTGGACCCTCTGCAGAACTAACCAATTACCGCCCCATAGCTATTCTCTCTCCACTCTCCAAAATACTAGAGAGATGCATACACTCTCAGGTCTCACACTACCTCCTTACTAACAACCTTCTTTCCAGTACTCAGCATGGTTTCCGACCAAACCATAGCACCACCACTGCCTTACTCTCCTTTACTAACACTATCCTTCAGCATAAAACAATGGCTATCTCTCCTCTGCTACTTTCCTAGACCTATCTAAAGCATTTGACATGGTCCCACACAAACAACTTATCTCTGTCCTCAATAACCTATCCTTCTCACAATCAGTCACCAACTGGTTTCAGAGTTACCTGTCTGACCGCCAACAATCCGTTGTATGGCAGAATGACATATCTCCCCAACTACCTGTCTCCATAGGGGTTCCCCAAGGATCCATCCTTGGACCCCTACTTTTCTCTGTTTACACCAATAATCTAGCCTCTGCCACCAAACATGGCACACTCATCCAATACGCAGATGACTCTACCATCATCTGCTCAGCCCAGTCCCTACCCAAACTGCAAAAAGTCACACAGGAAGCCTTTTCCTCTGTTAAACAAAACTAAACTACTCATCTTCCAACCCACCAAACATACTCAAAACAACTCTCACTTTAACATCACAGCAAAAGACAACACCACTATATACCCAACTGAACACACCAAATTGCTAGGAGTGGAAATAGACAATAAACTAAAATTTGACACTCACATATCCATGACCATAAAAAAAGTCCACAAAAAACTAGGAGCATTATACAGAAATAAATAATTTCTCACCAAAGCAGCAAAGATTTCAACAGCAAATTCCCACCTTATCTCCACTCTACTTTATGCCTCTCCAGTATATACCAACCTAAGGCAATGTGATCTAAACAAGCTAGAGACCTGCTACAACAAAATCGCAAAATTCGCCACAGGGGCATCCTATCGTAGTCACCACTGTCTCTCACTTGCTGAACTGGGCTGGCTTGAACTCCCTCACCTCCTTCAGTGGTATCAACTCTCACTCACCCACAAACTAGTAAACCATCCACTAAATGTCCCATCCCTCCAGAATCTACTCCAACCCTATCGCACCAGACCACTAAGATCCAGCAACAAAAATCACTTGCAGATCACTAAAGCCAATAACTCTGCTGGTGAAGCACTATTCTCTTGCCATAGCCAAATTATGGAACTCACTCCCACCCACAATTACCTCCGTACCATCATGCACCAACTTCAAAACTTTATTAAAAGCGCACCTAAAAACATGCTGGCTATGCCCTTGCAACTCCCACTCTAATATCATCCACCCCATCCAACTACTACCTTTCTTTCACCTCCACTAACTACCTTGATGATAGCAAGCTCAGATGCTCATAAGCCTAGTACTTATTATACAGCAGGAACTTCTCATTGTTACATTTGTTAATGCCTGTTATGTACTTCACAGATAAAGATTCTAGTTGTCTACTGATGTACTATGTTCTTCATCTGTAAATATGTTGTAAGTAATTTCTATGTTAAATTGTTAATCACTATGTAATCCAATGTAACTACTGTCTGTTTATTTTACTGTGGAGCTTTTCTCCCCGGGCCTCCGCTGAAAATGGACCCACGTCCAGTCGGACACTCCCGGTCAACAAATTTAAATAAATAAAAAATAAATAAATACATTTCCCTTCAGTCTTCCTCTCCACACATAAGTCAGGTCCACTTTATTTTCCACTCTGTCCTACATATATCACGTCTGTGAGAACATTGTTCAGTCATTTTTTATGACTCTGGCCATTATTTTTATATCTTTATTGAACAGTGAGATTTTATTTCAGTTGGAGAGATCAGGTTTCTCTCACATCTCCTTTGGCTGGTCCATTATCCTTTCCTTTTTCTTGCTTTTTATTAACACTGCTCTTTGATCAATGATCTTAAATCATACATTTGCCTGTTACAATTTTCCAGGCCTTTCCCCATGTATAAACTTTAGAAGGAATTCATCTGAGCCCCATACTTTCCTTTCAGTCTTCCTGCCTGTTCCTATTTGCAATCCATTGCATGTGATATCTTCCTGTAACCTTTCCTTGTTTTCCACTTTAATGACATTGCTGCACCCACTTGCTCCTCATTCCCAATCTGGAGAATCTTCCTTCCCTTTTGCTCTGTATAGATTTTATTAGAACTCTTTTAATGTTTTCCTTATCTCCCATTCCTCTGTCACTGTCAGACCATCTCCAGTCTTATTTTTTAACACTTATCTTTCCCACTTTGCATTTCTTGGCCAGAATTTTTTCCACTGCTTTTCTTAACACCCATAACATTCTCTCTAATACTACCTCTCCATCTGTACTGCCATGGTGGTGTTGGCCTCAATATCCACCTGCAGAGCAAGATCCTTTATGACCAGGTCCTCTCAGCTCTACTTTCTCTCAAAGACTTCTTATTGTACTACTGCTAGGATTTATTCCTTTCATTATAGACTCAGTGTTGCTTCCATTCTCTGCTGCCATTCCATTTCCTTATCTCCATCCCCCCCAGTGTGTTTCTAGCTCTTCATTGTCCCTGTCATTCTCATTAACCATGTATGCTATTATTACCAAACAGAAAAATACGGACACTGGAAATGCTAACTATTTATTTCAATGCGACAAAGCTTTCGAGTTTGCACCCTTCCTCAATGTGAATCAAACAAAAGAAAATTGACACTCCATTTGAAAAAAAAAAAACTTCTAAGTGACATGCTCTGACACAGCCTCCAATCAAGGATATTTAACAATTAACTTAGTAGAGACTTTAAAGACACAGTATTAAAACATTTTAAAAGTAACAATATAAGAAACATTTTAAAAAGTATTAGCTATCATAAAAAATATGTATCATTAATTAAATATATAACAAATATATATTATACTATATTATTATATCAACATTATATTAAGTCTGATTAAAATGGTTCATTTCAAACACATTTGTTTTCTTTTTAAAATAGGCTTAAGGCTTACAGCAGCATTAATAGCAGGTTTATGGTCTGTGTGCAAACACAGAATCCAATTGTATTGACTGATTCAAGCTGGTTGTTGACATCCCCACCTGTCATACTCTTATGTAACACATGTATTGCTCTAAAGCAAAATTCATGTTCCATTATGTCAGGCTACTGCATCCTACAGTTGGCTACAGCTATCTTTTTCAGCTAAGCTTAGCATTTTTGAACTGTCCCCTTGGGATCAGATTTAGAAGGTTAACGTCACAATATGGAGATATTCAGAAAGAAGCTTGCATATACAACCCACATGTGTAGTCATGCTGCACTAAGCTGCAGGGTGCTCAGTAAGTGACCCCTCACCAGGTGATCTGACATTGACAGGCTTGGTGAGCAGCATGCATCTGAAAGTTATTGGACTACAGTTGCAGTAAGGCATGTAACAGCTTTACTGCAGCAGCATAGGGTAGTTACAGCAACATGGTATAGTAGCTTCCCTTGCATGTTGTATACACAACATGCACAACGTACTAACATTTTCTGTATAAAACAATGATCTGCAAGGTTGCATAAGTTGTGCTCAATGTTTTCTCAACAGTTTTATGATTTGGGTAAGTATAAAACTATATGATTCTAAATATTAATAGCTTCCATCTGAAACACAAGCTAATTCTATGCTCTGAGTGCAGAAATGTTATCACTAATGGCAAGACACTGCATCATTTGTTTGGTCATATCTACCACTGCAGGCAATCACAGCATTTGCTGAACCAGCCTCTTATCTTTACTTCACCTGTTGGTATTGTTAAGCATTGTAGAGGTACAATTTACTGCATATAACCTTAAAATAAAAAAAAAGTTGCAAAAACAGATAAATCTTGTTTTTATTATGTTTTGAAAAAGAATGTAGATCTAGACATCTTATATTACCTGCATACAGTTGATGGATATCTTGCCCCAAAACCAAAGGCTTAGATTGTTTTGTTTTGGTGTGAAGCAATAGTAAGGAAAAATAAGTTGTCAGATCTCAGACAGATCTTAGCTTATTAACTGTAAACAGCTGCCAAAATGTGTGCAATGCTTTTGGAACAGACTACATTTCTTTTGAACTACTTATAAGTTTTCTTCTTATGCCACCAAAGTACTTTTTAAAGTATATACCTTTTCAAGGAATAGTCAGATTTTCGTGTATATCAGCTCCAGGTGCAGTTCAAATTTTCTTTATCTGTTTTGGAGATTTACTGTTGTAATTTTAGAAGATGATGTCAACACATCTTTCCTTTTTACCAACTTAAATGGCCTTGATCAAAGGTGTCAATGTCATGGCAAGCTACACTAGTACGAAAACAGATGAAAGCAGCCGCCACATTAACAAAACATCAGTGCTGTTTGTAAGGCACAAAACTGAGAGCTAGTTTATCAATTGTGATACTAACCAGAACAAAACACTTGAAGATATATGGAGAGATTTAAAAAGCAATCTCTTCTATTATTTGCAGAAGCCTTTCTTTGAGCAAAACATGCTTCCTTGCATTGTGCACACCAGTTGTCTCTACGTACAGAGCAGTAATGTTTTAAGAAGTAATCTCATCAGTTTCCATACAACTACAGTATTAACTAATAATTGTGCTATTTTGTAGTGCTGCCATGTACTTGCATTCTGTAGGATTGCATTATTAAAGGGCAAATACATATATATATTTAGTCTATAGTACCAATTTTTAAAAACAGCATTATATTTTGTTTTAATTTTCTGTATGGTTTTGGTTTTCCTTTAATTCAGCAAAGCTAAGTAACCTAGCTTTTTTATTTTCTTTGGAAAATCTTATCTTTCATCTAGATGCTGTTGGCACCCATAGTGACATAACTGTAAATCTACTGAAAATGATTTTACTAGTGAATGGTCAAACTACAAAGCACTTTTACCCTCATAATCAAGTTGGCTGTACACATGACCCAGTTTATCAGTTTTTTTTTAAGGTTTAGCTAGGATTGTCATGCTTTCTTACTATTTAATGAGGACCAGCGGTGTTGGAATTTCTTGTATCTTGGTTCTGCATCTTGAACAGAGGAATCTTCCCAATATTGAAGAGTGTGGATGTACTTCTACTGGAAAGAAAGATGCTGCCAAAATGTCAGACTTTGCAGTTCATATTTCAGTAAGAAGGTTGCAGAACCAAACAATGTCCCTTCTAATATTTCTGTTAAATGAGATTATTTTAATTAAATTTTGAATTCTCTAAAAAGTGTTTGCTTCTTGATACAGCTACAGATATAGAGTTATAGCAGTGAAGATAATGCTATAGTTAAAATAATCACTTGTACTATAATTACTCACACTGAAACTAGTGGGTGCATGATTCAGTTTACTTGAAGAGTTAATGGTTTCCAAAACATTGGCAGAATTCAGACTAATATACAGAACAGCTATACTACAGTTTTAGTGAGAGATGGAAGAATGCAGATTGTTGGTTAACAAGCACAACAGTTTGTACAACAGACAGGGAATTGACCAGACTGAGTTTGTGTTGGTGCCTGCACACTGACCTCTGTAGCTACTGGTGGTACGAAATAAAATGCATGTTGAGTACACATGATTTTCATATAACCTGTATGGAGATGTATAATCACTCTCCTTTCACTAACCCCTCTACCATTTGTTAGAGCCACTTTAAAATCAATAAGGGTCATCATCCAATACCTTCTCTTGTACAAAATTCCACTGATTAATTATTCCCTTCTTATAGTAGTGGTTCTAATATCTGATTAAAATCTGTTACCTTAAATTCTCCAGTCATAAATTCTTAGCTACTTCAGTCCTTTCTTTCATGTAGCATTCCTCCTTCCTTCACTTTCAAAAAATGTTGGTGTGACATATGTTGTACCTTCCCTTTTGCCAGTCTATATTCGTACAGCTATCTCTTTTGCTGTTTCATGTTGCTGTTTTCTCCACCACTACCTCTACAAAATGTTTTCCTTCTAAAGCACTCAGAATGTCAAACCACATTCCAAAGCATCTCAAAGAGAAAAGCAGTTTCTAAACTTGTCTTGAGCTGATGACCTCAGATAGAGACCCTTCCCACATCTATTGACCTATGACTAATTACACATTACAGGGTATTTGTCTCTTCTTCTACACAGTATAAAACACTATGCCACAGTGATATTATTTCATTATTTGTTTCCCTCTTTACAGTACATAGCTATATTATAGTGTTTCCCATTTCAATTCAGCAATGTATGTCAAACGTGCCATTATCAAAACCCATTTTGTTTCTCAGTCATGTCTAGCATGTATCACAAGTAGTTCACCTTATAAGATATAAGAAAGACAGTTCTCAGGTTTGACGATACTATGAAGGGCTGAAAGGAATCAATGCATCACATATTCTGGTAGGGGTATTGCAAGCAATTTATAAATTTTGACTTCCCCTATCCAGTTTCATACATAGTTGTGTTCATTGTATTAGCATCCCCAAAAATATAATAAATTGCCACATGTAGTAGGTTTCAACAGATCTCTATTATAAACACATACACACACTCACACACACACACACACACACACACACACACACACACACACACACACACACACACACACACACACACACACACACACTATCACAAACACTATTACACAGACACACGTAGTGGTGCCTCTGAGTTGTTAGCCTATATCTTTTCATAGTTTTGGCTGTGGTTTTAACTCTTTTGAATATGTTACTTTTCTACTGATAATCTCCCCCCTCAATACTTCAGACTCGTCACTGACTCAGTTGCTTATCCAATCAACATCCTCACAAACAGATCCCTCTCAGAATCTACAGTCCCAACCATATGGAAAGTATGTCACATAACTCCAATTCATGAAGGAGGTCACTCCACTGAAATATCCAACTTTTGCCCAATATCAATACTATCCCCCATAACCAAAATCCTGGAAAGGTGTATCCACCAACAGCTAATCAAATGCCTACTCCAAAACAACCTGCTTACTGAAACTCAGCACAGCTTCCGCCCAGGCCGTAGCACATCCTCAGTTCTAGTATCCTTTACTGACACCATAAACAGGGCTAGCGATAAAGGATACTTCATATCCTCAGTATTCCTAAAGCCCCTGACATGGTCTCACACCGCCTGCAGCTGGACACACTGGCCAACATAGGCTGTGCCACTACCACAGTACAGTGCTTCCACAGCTACTTACAAGATTGAAAGCAAGCTGTAAAATGGTCCCACCAGCTCTCCCCCTTCCTTCTTAACCCTACAGGAGTTCCCCAAGGCTGTATCTTATGGGCAGTACTGTTTAATATATTCACCAATAACCTACATACCTCTTCTTCCCCAGGAACACTGATTCAATATGCAGATGATTCAACATTAGTCTTTATCGCTCACACTCTCCTAGATCTACAAAACAAGACTTAAAAAGCATTCACAGCCATTGAATATTGGCTCACAATGCCCAACTTTTTCTGAATCCTAAAAAGACCAAACTTATACTCTTCCACACACCAAAAAAACACACTTAACCCCAACCAATTCAACATGTTCTCAGCTAGTAAAACAAACAAACACAGAAACTGCCCAACTGATCAAACTTCTAGGTGCAATTATCGAAATTATCGATAGCAATCTCACCTTTGAGCTCCACATTCAACAAAACACAAAGAAGGCACACAAGAAACAAACACTCCTCTACAGAAACAAACAATTCTTCACCACACCAACCAAAATTACACTGGCTAAAACTTTCCAGCTCCCCTCTCTACTTTACAGGTCCTCTATACTCACCAAGCTGCAAAACTCCATCATGTCCAAATTGGAACAATGCTATAATAAAATCTCACAGTCTGCCACAAACACTAAATACCAAACACACCAGTGCAAACCACTGAAAAAACTAGACTGGCTTGAACTACCAAAACCAACTAACATATATACAATTAACCACTATACATAACCTAATCTACAAACTCATTGTCTGTCTTGCTGTAGAAAACCTTATCAAATACTACATACCAAGCAGACCACTGAGATCAGAAGATAAAAACCTACTCAAAACCTACAGACCCTCCAAAAAACATGTAGATCTCTATATGCATAATCAGTTTCCAAATTATGGAACACACTGCCACCAAACACCAGGTTAACTCCTAGCCTGGCACTATTTAAGGCTTCATTAAAGGAACACTTAAACAACTCATGGCTATGAACATGCATAACTCCAGGTTAATTCTTCCTCTAGCCCTCTCTATCCCTTAACATTCATTGACTTTACAACTCATGAAACTGTTTCCATTATTAGAATGGGACAATGACAGCAATAGATGCTATTACTTAAGGTGTCTCCCTTCTCTGTATAACCTATATTCTATATAATTACAACTAATCATTTTCTCTACAAATAACCTAGTATTAACTCTCTAATTACATTATCACAACTAACATTTTTCTCTACAAATACCCTAGTATTAACTAACAGAAATGTTACAGAAGTTAAGCAAAAACAGAAGATATGCAAAAACCTAGAATGTGCACCCTCCTCCCTTACCGTCAACAATATTTAGTAAGGTCTCTGCAAACCTGCACTGGGCAAAGGCTTAACAAACTATTTTCAAAATGTAAAGAGCTACATCTTTAACATCACAACATCTATTAAGATTTTAGAAGAAGTAAGAAACCCATGCTTTTTTGCTATGTAACTCAACCTGCTACAAGGAACATGTCTACACAATATAAGTTGCTTATATAAATAAATAAATAAACCAATAAATAAATAAATAAATGAATAAATAAATACACTCAATACTGAGGCACCGTAGTGTTTTAACATTTTCCCTCCAATGTTCATAATCTTGATAGTTATAATACATTTTATGTTCTTTCTACTTTCACTGACTGCATACATGCAACCATGTGAGCTCATTACACTCACTATAGTCTGTCTCCTATTGATTTTCCATGGATGTGTTTTGAGTTCATTGCCTTCTATACTACCTATTAATGTGTTAATGTCTTTGTGTCTATTATCTGTCTTATTTCTGTTTTGTAGTCTCTCACTTCTACAGGAACATTTAAGCATTCCAGCAAAATGTTTACAAATTTTTCATGTTTATTTTTATCTTTTAGATAGCCATTGTCCAGTGTGAAGGAATTGTCCCTGACAGCATCTACAGACTGACCTATTACTTTCTTTCTTGTTTGTTCTACACGCACACACTAACAGTTTGTGACTTAACTTTCATTTGTTACATTTTCTATATATTTGAATAGCTCTTTGTTATTTACTAATGTGCCTTAATACTTTGTTTTCTAACCTTCTATTTTCTTTGCTTGGTATTTCTGACATCTCTAATGACCTGGCAATGTCAACTATATCTCTTAAGTTAGAGGTGGGCCAAGCAATGCCTTTCTCCTTACTCTTTTAGAAATGCAGGTTGGGAACAATTTGTGTCTTTATCTCTTTGTCAATAGCTGTAAATTTACATTTTTACTAGCACTATTAATATTGCATAATATTTGATTGCTGTTTTTCTGTAATGCAGTTCTGAGCCATGAATTTAAAACTACCTATTTTTCTTAGTTTGAAAATGGTTGTATAACTTTAGATCTGCAGAAATATTTGAAAGGGCTTCACGTATGTGGAAAAACTTTTTTCCAGCTATGTGTGGTAGCATTGTTGTCGTCCTTCTCCTGTAGCTATGCTTAATACCATAGTATAATTGTTACCTATTTTTTACTGTAGATAGGCAATATGCATATCACAGTCACAATTGACTGTTGATAGAATTTACATTTTACCTGCTTGTTTCTTTATGTAATATCCACTTTCTGCAGGCCGCTTACCTTTCTTTGTAATATCCATCCATCTATCCCCAACCCCCTTTTCACATTTTGCACAGGGGGTCAGGGTGTCACTTCAGCAGTGACAACAATCTCGAGCCAAGGTTTACATGACTTTCATAAATATGACAGATACCCTCAAAACTTTGTTTATTTTTTAAAGTTAGATGGTGTTCAATTTTTTTATTGTAGGCTTCAGGTTCAAATAAATTAATATATTTAAAAACACCAAATCAAAATACTAATGACTTTTATTAAAGTTTTATTAATATGTTGCATAGTTTTTATAGTTATGGCTATTTTCATTCTGCTTTGCCTAACTATTTTTATTTACTTCTGGTAAAAATTAACCTCTTGTGCTGTACTGCCGACACAAAAGTGAAACAGCATCACAGAAGAGGTTAAGAGGTTTTTTTTTGTATTTTTGTATTGCAAAAAAAAAAATTCTGGTTTGCGTACTTCAAAAGATGAGCATTAATTGGTTTACGAATGCAGCATGGAACTGAGCAACTTCTTGCACAAAAGTTAACTAAATGCCAAAACCTTTTTATATACAGACTAAATTTTAGTATAAAATCTTATTAAAAATGCACACACATACATGAGAGGCTTTTAAATAATTAGGTCAATGCTGTGACTCAGTGAAAAGATCTTTGCCTCATAACACCAGGATCACAGGTGCATTCACTTTGGCATCTGGCCATAGTCTGTTGTAATGTGCATGTTTTCCCTGTAACTTTTGTGGGTTTTTATTATGTACTCCAGCTTCCAAATCTGAAAAGTGCTGCCCAGTCTTGTAGTGGCAAGTAATTACTCAGCTACCAAAAAATTGTGCTAAGGAAAACACTATTTAAACCTTGGTAACTGGTCTTGTGGTAGGCAAAAAATAACAAGATGATAATCACCTGTATTGAACAATGATGTGGTTCATCTTCAGGTTGAATGAGAACTGAGTATGAATCTTTCTTTAAATGAGCACAGGGAGAAAATAGGAATAACACTTCCACACCCTTGACTAGAGTAAGGAGCAACATCCACTGGATAGAGAAGACAGACGAACCATGTCGTCATTCTATACAGGTGATTATCACCTTGTTATTTTATAATTATTTTAAGGAAACTATTAAAGTTGAGCTAAATTATATATTTTCTCAATAGAAATGTGAAAGAAATAAATAGGGGTCAGAAGATTATAAGCTGCATATTTCATCTGGTGAAAACTGAGTATTTTTCAAAGTAGAGGGTTAGAATATGAAGGGAGGGCAAAGGTCTATTAAGGCTGAATACAGGCTATGTTACTGCAGGTATGGAAGATCATATAGGAATAGAGCCTTTTTCTGAAAATATAACAGAATAGTAAAGAATATTTCTTGATGTGGAAGAAGGAATATTTTAGGTATAATATCAAAAAGAAGGGGAAGAGCAAACACGGAATATGACGGGTTCATAGAATCTGATATGGCATAGATTCATAGATTAGTACTAGACTAACTGCCCCTTGTGGGTCATTTTAAGCCTAGTCAATTATCCCAGTTGAGAATCAAACCCTGTACCTTGTGTTTGTAAGGTAAAGACCTTAACCATTATGCCAACCTCCCAAAATGATGTTAATTATAGGTTTGCATTGTTTCATAGAAGAATTATTTCACACATTAGAAATCAGAATATACTTACATACACAAGAAAAATGTATAAAAAATAAAGGTGTTACTAGAGTTATAAAAGAACAGTGTGCTTTATTAGAAAATATTACCGATGGGAGAAGCTTTGATGAAGAGGCTGAGTAATAAAGTCAGAAAGACTACAAAGGAAAATGTGAATATAATGGGAAGTAGATGAAGCTTTATGAGAAACATTTATTGTTTACTACAATTATTGATGAAAGCAGGGTATACTGGAAATGTGAAAGCTAAATAAATAAGTCACAGAGCTGGAGAACATGATATCTAAGGAAGAAGTAAAGAAAGTTATTAGGTTTATTAAAACAGAACAACTCACCAGTGGAAGATGGGTTAGAAAATCAATGGAAAAAATGCTGAATTTGAAAATAATGCAAAATTTTGAAGAACTATTAAATAAGTAGTCAAATAAAGTGATGCACATAAAAAAGTTGGTCTAAATTATGCAAAGTTTTTATGCAAGATGGAAAATAGGCTGTAACATTACTGGAAACAGATATCATTAATAAACATGTATTATAAAAGTTAAATGAAAATTATGCAACAAAAGCTTGTGGTAATAGTGGACTCAGTGGAAGAAAGGTTATGTGGGTTTAAAAAAGGGAAAGTTATAAGAAGGTTTTGTGACTTTTTACAAAGACAGTATATGAAACTGGATCGCTTAAGTAAGAAGGAAGGAAGGCGATGAGTGAAGTTACAAAACCCTTTATAAGGAAGATCACATGCAACTGATAATCATGAATAATGAACAAAAAGGACTGACAAAAAATTAAATCCACCTAGTGCCTTAGTACACTGACCTTCAAATGGGTGCAACTAAGCTGCATCAGTTCAGGTATAAACACAAAGCACATTATCAATTTAAATTGGTACAAAAACAACATGTAAAATAAATAAATACCTAATTAAATTATAATGAAACAAATTTTAAAGTAACAATTTCCATTCTCAGTAATAATTCAGTCCAGCTAGTAGCTGAGAATGGAATTTTAGACTTAACATAGTCTAATAATATGGTAAGACATATTTAGCCCTCATTTCAATTCAGAAGTTAATTGCATACTAAATCTGTAAAGAGAAATGTCTTGTAGAAATTTGGCCATGGCTGCTCCCTTTATATATATATATATATATATATATATATATATATATATATATATAGATA
>NC_056731.1:1665106845-1665216845 GCF_019279795.1 Protopterus annectens | reverse complement strand
AACATCGCATCTGTAGTGCTCTTTCTTGGCATGAAACCATACTGCTGCTCACTAATCATCACTTCCCTTCTTAACCTAGCTTACACTACTCTTTCCCATAACTTCATGCTGTGACTGATCAGTTTTATGCCTCTGTAGTTACCACAGCTCTGCACATCACCCTTATTCTTTAAAATCCGTACTAAAACACTTCTTCTCCACTCCTCTGGCATCCTCTAACTTTCCAAGATTTCATTAAACAATCTGGTTAAAAACTCCCTGCCATCTGTCTTAAACACCTCCATGCTTCCACAGGTATGTCATCTGGACCAACAGCCTTTCCATTCTTCATCCTCTTCATAGCTGTCCTTACTTCCTCCTTGCTAATCCACTGCACTTCCTGATTCACTATCCCCACATCATCCAACCTTCTCTCTCTCTCTCTCATTCTCTTCATTCGTCAGCACCTCAAAGTACTTTTTCCATCTGCTCAACACACTCTCCTCACTTGTGAATATGTTTCCCTCATTATCCTTTATCACCCGTACCTGCTGCACATCTTTCCCTGCTCGGTCCTTCTGTTTAGCCAATTGGTACAGGTCCTTTTCTCCCTCCCTTGTATCCAACCTTTAATACAAGTCTCCATACTCCTTATCCTTAGCCTTTGCCACCTCTCTCTTTGCCATATGTCTCATCTCCTTATACTTCTGTCTACTTTCTTCATCTCTCTGACAATCCCACTTCTTCTTCACCAGACTCTTTCCCTGTATACGCTCCTGTACTTCCTCGTTCCACCACCAGGTCTCCTTGTCCTCCTTACTCTGTCCAGATGTCACATCAAGCACCTTTCTAGTTGTCTCCCTTACCAGCTCTGCTGTAGTTACCCAGATATTTGGTAACTCTTCACTGCCACCCAGTGCCTGTCTTAACTGTTCCTTGAACTCCACCTCACAATCACCCCTTTTACAACTTCCACCATTTGATCCTTGGAACTAGCGATAGTGCAGTTCAATGAAAATGCACTTTTCCAAACTGCACTTCTCTAAAAATCACAATCAGTCAAACCCATCAACCCCCCCCATCAAAACTACGTAAAACATATTTTTGCAGGGGAGGTAAGCCCCACTGTAACCCCCAACACCCCCTGCTACATACACACATATATATATATATATATATATATATATATATATATATATATATATACACATCAACTCCGTAATCGCATTACAGTGGGGAAAATGGTATATTTCCTTATCCACACTGTAGCACGATCCATATAAAGATGCTATAACTGCTGCATACATTCCACTATAAATAATATGCAAAAGCACCATACCTTTTCTTTTACATAATGCCAGAAATGCCGATTGCTCTTCAACAAACAGTGGTCCAGAAAAGTGCAATTTCATTGAACTGCTCTTTTGCTAATCTGGAGTCAGGTTTCTGAAATTCGATGATCTGTGAATTCGATGACAAGAAGCAGATCCAGAAATATACACACACATATATATATATATATATATATATATATATATATATATATGTATATATATATATATATATATATATATATATACATATATATATATATATATATATATATATATATATATATATATGTATGAAAACACTTCCAAATGCCGAAATCCTGAAAGATCGAATTTCATATGGCCGAGACCATATGATCGAACTTTCGGAATACCGACATTGTGAAAGGAGCTCTGCATACAGAGCGGAATGGGAGATTTCCCTTTTTCTCAGAATTGGAATATTTAAGTAGCAGGGGTGTGGGTGGTGTGGGGGGGGGGCTTGCCGCCCCTGCAGAAACATTTAAATTGTTGTTGTTTTTTTTGATTTGTTTCAGAATTTTGATATTCCGAAACATCGATCATATGGTCTCGATCATATGAAATTCAATGTTTCAGAATTTCAAAATTCTGAAGTAAATCCGTGTATATATATATATATATATATATATATATATATATAAACAAAAAACCTCCGAAGGCATCTGTAAAATGGAAATAAAACTAGGTATAACACAAAATAAAGAACGAAAGTGCGCTCACTCACAGGTTCTACTTGTTGCATTCTTTCTTCTTGTGTTATACCTAGTTTTATTTACATTTTATAGATGCCTTCGGAAATTATTTTGTTATTTTAATAATTTTCTTTGCCAATGTTTTCTCGGTTTTATTTGCATATACATATATATATATATATATATATATATATATATATATATATATATAAATATATCTATGTATATACATTTTACACAGCATTACATTATTCTGTTGATCATTTCTACTTTTCTACCTTTACTAAACATTCAGTAAAGGCATTCTATAGCTGTCTATATACAGTTTTTCCTTACACACACACACACACACACACACACACACACACACACACACATGCTATTTATATGTGTGTGCATGTGTGTGTGTGTGTGTGTGTGTGTGTGTGTGTGTGTGTGTGTGTTTATTTGTGGCTTTAGAAGGGAAAAATCTGTACAGAAACAGCTGTATAATGCCTTTACTTAATGGTTAGTAAGGGTGGAAAAGTAGAAATGATAACCAGAATAATGCAATATTGTGTAATTGGTCCTTTGTTATCTTGTTTGCTATAAATGCAATCATCAAGAAGTTAGCAGAAGTTACACATATTGGAAATGGGAAATATTTGCATGACTGGAGCTTCTGTACTTTATGATTATGCAGATGGCATCATTATAGCTGTGAAACATATTAAGTATGCAATAGCTTTGTTAAAGCAAGAGTGGTATAGAATAGGCATGGAATTGAGTGGAATAAAGCAGGGGTATTGGTAAGAAGCAAAAGGCAGGGGATACTTGCCACGTGTCCAGTGATACTGAAACAAAAAACAGCATTCCTGTTTTAAAAGAAAATCTGTAACTATTTTTATTAATCAGCTTTTCTTGCCTTTAATGTATAATAATCTGACCTAAAATTACTATTATGATTAAGTGACAGAATCATCACATTCAACACAGAACAGTTGCTTATTATTTTGCTTGCCTTTATGCTGTTCCTAGTCTTGTATTCAGTACAGCACCATGCCTAAAATCTAAACTATCTTTGCCTGCCTGAAATCTAAATGATCTTTGCCTGCCAAGATAAAGGTTTACTTTATTTTTGAACTGTAAAGGTGATGTTTTTGCAATTGTTCTTCATCAGCCCTTTCTTTGTAATAAAGATATAAGTCCTCATGTAATAAGATGAAATGATTGTACAGAACAGATGTATTAAAACACAACTATTTTGGGGTTATTTTTACCTAGTAGCTGACTGCATTTTTATTAGTTCTGAGCCATGAGACTAGAATGTTAGGATCTGGCAGATGCAACTTCACGAAAAGAATAAAATAACTGCAATAATCCAGGAAACTGTGTATTAGACTTTTATTAGATAATAAAATCACAACAGTTCTAGTCTATTTTTATATTTATTATGATACTATAACATTGGAGTATGTGAATGCATTATCCTAATGACTGAGAAAATGCATGCACACAACTAAGATTTTTTTCTCACCAATTGTATTATTCTAGTGATGAATAGATTCTGAAGTAGCAGAAATTTAAATTATTAATGTGCAGAAATATTTGTTTTAGTTAACTGCTTTAATGACATGGTTTAGCATCAAGTATTTCATGAACTGTAATTACTGATATACTCCCATCCTACAAGCCAATGATATTGATTCATATGAAGCCTACAAATCAAAATGACAATAAAGTTTACTGTACTTTAACATGTACATTATTTATGTATAATTTTTCCATATCTATATACAAATTCTTAAATGGTATTGATTTAATATGTGGATTTCTTTTATGATCTAAATTTAAAATCTATCTATCTATCTATCTATCTATCTATCTATCTATCTATCTATCTATCTATCTATCTGTCTGTCTATCAATCTATCTATCTATATTGTGTGTGGTATGGGTCTGAGTCTGTTTCTATGTGTCTCTGTATGGAAACCATTTAGAAATGTCAGACATGTAAATGCAAATCCCAGAACAGTGAGACTGAATCACTGAAAGTCTGACAATAGACTTGAATATACTCCATCCAAGATAAGAGCATCTCAGGCTATTCTCCTACCCTGTATCTAAGGTACAGCAATCATGGAGTGAATCTTGTGGTAGAGTGGGGCTTGTCTCCTGTAAAAAAAAAATGTAAAGAGACAGCCGCAATTTTTTCAAATTGCTCTTTTCTTTTACATTTTCTATCTATTTTTTGTAATTTTTTGTACTCACAGTTAGAGTCTCAAAATGACAATAGGGATTTTTTTCATTTTTTTCAAGATGGCAGCACCCTGTGAGGCAGCGGCTGCTTTGGATGGAGGAAGGCATGTGCAATATTTGTGTAAATATCTGTCTAGCATATTGTTAGAAACAACAAAAATAATGAAAACAGGAAGGAAAATTGACACAGGGTTAGTTTATGGCACAAAATACCTTGCTAGAGCTTCGGTTTACAGACTTACCATGCAATTGGTTTACTAGGCTACTTTCTGTAGTGCCTGTGAGGCCTAAAGCACTCAGAGAGCTAGGAATCTTGTCTAATCTTGACATGAACAAATTCAAAATACACTACACCCAAAAGAAGAAGACAATGTAAAAGATGCAAAAGACCACAGAAAAGAAGATCTAGAGCTGGTATTAATGCCAGGTTGAAAGCAACCCCCTACAGACCAGCACTCCCATCTATCATGCTAGCAAATATTCAATCCCTGGAAAACAAAATGGATTACCTAAGATTGGACCTAAACAGCCATAGAGAGGTGAGAAACTGTTGTATGTTTATCCTTATAGAAACATGGCTAAATTCAAGTACTAGTCATGCGGATGGGCTCTCATTATATAGAGCAGACAGAAACCAGGCTCTTAGTGGCATATGAAGAGGAGGTGGAGCTTGCATCTACATAAACAACAACTGGTGCTCAGGCTGAGAGAAGGTCTCCACCCACTGCTCTGTGAACATAGAGTTCAAATATAGTAAAATGCAGACCCTTTTAAGTGCCAAGGGAATTTTTAGCTATTATCATCTCAGCTGTTTATATTCCTCCAAGTGCAAACACAAAGGAAGCACTGGCCACACTTTACCAGTCAATCAGTGAAAGGCAGAACAAAAACACCACTTGTGTCAATATCATGGCAGGCAATTTTAATCAGGCTAATCTAAAATCAGTTCTACCGCATTACTATCAACATATAGACTTTGCCACCAGAGGTGTCAACATACTAGATCAGGTCTACACCAATATCAAATAAGCATTCAGAGCAAAGCCCCTCCTACACCATGGTAACTCAGATCATCTATCCGTTATGCTGACAGCAGTCTACAGACCACTGCTAATCAGACAGAAACCCTCCAAGAAGCAAATAAGAGTCTGGCCAGGAGAAGCAATCTCTGTACTTCAGAATTCCTTTGAACACACAGACTGGAACATGTTCAAAGAAGCTGTCACTGTAGATCAGCACACCAACCTGGAAGAGTACACTGAGTCGGTAGTAGGATACATATCAAAATGTGTGGACAATGTGACAGTCACCAAGAGCAGCACCACATGAGCCAACCGGAAACCCTGGATTACAAGTGAAGTATATGAGCTTCTGAGGGCATGCAATACTGCCTTCTAGTCGGGGAATAAGAATGGCCTTAGGTCAGCCAGTGTGAAGCTGAATGAGGGGGTAAAAACAGCAAAAAGGGCATATGGTTAGAAGATTCAGAGCCACTTCAGCAACCTCAGAGACTCAAGGTAACTCTGTTAAGGCATATAGTCCATCACAGACTACAAGCCTATGTCAGTACAGTGTAATGACAATATTGACTTCCTCAACAAGCTCAACAACTTCTTCAATAGGTTTGAGGAAAGAAATACAACTTCAATGAAAGCCCCTACAAATCAAATGGACAAATTACTATGCCTCAACCCTGCTGATGTCAGAAGAATCCTGCACAGGACTGGACCTAACAACATCCTGGGACGGGTGCTCACAGAATGCACTGACCGACTGACTCAAGTTCTCACAGACATCTACAACATCTCATTAAGTCAGACTATTGTATCCAAATGCTTCAAAATTACAACCATAATACCTACACCAAAGAAGTCCCCACCATCAACTCTAAATGACTACTGCCCCATAGCACTCACTTCAGTAGTAATGAAGTGTTTTGAGAGGCTGGTCAAGGACCATATAAAATCTAACCTTCCTGCATCTTTAGATCCACTTCAGTTTGTGTATTGACCAAACCACTCCATAGAAGACGCTATATCAATGACGCTTCACTTATCCATGGCTCACCTGGATGGTGCAGTGGTGCAGTGATAACATTGTCACCTCACAGCAAGAGGTTCTCTGATTTGATTCTTAGCTGGGGTGCCTTCTGTGTGGAGTCTGCATGTCCTCCCTGCATTTGTGTGGGTTTCCTCTGGGTGCTCCGGTTTCCTCCCATGTTATAAAGACATGTGTCTGGAGTGCTTCTCCCTGGGTCTCTGCTGAAAATTGGCTCGTTCCAAATCCGACTTTCCTGGTTAACAGATATAAAATAAAAATAAATAAATAAATAAAATAAATAAAGACAAGAACTGTTATATGCGAATGTTGTTCATAGACATTAGCTCTGCCTTCAAAACAGTGATCCCCCATCTCATAAAGAAACTTGACCAACTGGGAATAAACACTCCCCTATGCAATTGGATATTGGACTTCCTCATCGACAGACAGTATGTGTTGGCAATAACACCTCCCAGAGAATCACTATAAATACAGGGGCTCCTCGGGGCTGTGTTATCAGCCGTCTGCTGTTCACCTTGTTAACTCAGGGCTGCACTGCTAAGCTTAGCTCAAACTACATTATTAGGTTTGCAGACGACATGACTGTTGTTGGTCTCATTAGCAACAGTGATGAATCAGCATACAGAGAGGAAGTTAATCAGCTCATCTGGTGTGACAACAACCTCACAAAAAATGCAAACAAAACTAAAGAGATCATTTTGATTTCAGAAGAAGGCATAAAACACACTCTTCACTAGCAATCCATAATGAAATAGTGGAGGGAGTGGAAAGCACAAAATTCCTGAGGGCACATATCACAGATGACCTAACATGGAGCAGTAGTACTACTGCCATTGTAAAGAAAGCACAGCAATGCCTTCATTTCCTGTGAAACATGAGGAAGGTAAACCTCCCCTCTCCGATCTTCACTACCTTCTACAGAGGTATCATAGGGAGCATACTAACCAACAGTATTACAACTTGGTACAGTAACTGCTCCACCTCAAACCAAAAGGACCTCCAGAAAGCAGTTAGGGTACCAGAGAAAATCAGTGGGACCACATTCCAGCCATCAAAGAAATATACCTGTGGCTGTGTCTCAGCAGGGCCAACAAGATAATCAGAGACACTGCCCACCCTGCCCATGGACTGTTTGCCTGTATCCTCTGGTAAATGCTACTGCAGTATGAGATGCAAAATGGCAGATTCAATAAGAGTGTCTTCCCACTGGCCATTAGACTACTAAACTCACACTAACTCCTCACTATGTTGAAAATTCCAGTGACACTACCGTATATGTATTTTTTGTGGAATAATATTTTTGTGCAATAACACCACTGAGATTATTAATTCATATTTTTTTGCATTAATCAAAGTTGTGAAGCAACTGTGCAGTAATGACCACCGTGGAAAAAGTCTCCTGTATGTACAATCAATATGTATAGTAGTTAGAGTTTAAGAAAATAATGGGTGTCATGTCAGTAGTAGCTGTTTTACTGTAGATTGTCTATATGTGGAAATGCCTCCATCTTGAGATGGAGTAATGAAATTTTGTTCAGTGATGCACAAGTTGTATAGTCACTTTGACTTATAAATATACATATATTTTCCCTGCATTTTGTTGAACCTATATTTGGTTGACAAATCCTAGGGTGGTGTATAATGCCAAATGTATAGATAGATGAATGGTTTAAATGCTGCTGGTATGTTTCATTAAAACAGGTGAGTGGGGTTTGGAGGGAGTGAGAGTATATGTGTATGTGTTTGAGAGTTAGGGTTAGGGTCAGGGACAGATGGGAGTTTTTGTATGTTTGCGTGCAAATGTGTGCATTTTAGGGTTAAGGTCAGGGTTAGGTAAGGGGACATATGTAGTTTTGGTAATCTATCTTTGTGCATGTTTGTGTGTCCAAGTATGTCTTGTGTTATGGAAGTTTTTTTTTAAGGTAAGGTGTAGGGTTATAGTTGGTGGAAGGGGCAGGTTTAAGGGTAGCACCGACTACTAAGGTGGTGCAAGGGTCCATAGGAATGTGGGAAAGGTGAAGGGAATGGTACTAATAATGGCTGGGAATACTGAAAAAAGTATTAGGGACAGGGTTAGGTACACAAAAAGAGAAAAGAAGAAAGGTGAAGAAAAATACAGTAAAAAGCAAAAGGTTCATTTTTTTCTATTACGTATAGTAATGCCAGTAGCATTAAATCTAAGTTAAGATGCTTTGAGTTTTTTATGGTGTAAGAAAGAAACAGAGGATGCTATTTGTTTGTTAGTTATTAGTCAGACAATGCAGCCGCAGATGTTATGAGAAAAGATGTAAAGTGGACTATGGGGAAAGAGGAGTGTCTTGGTGTGAATGTTTGATAAACCATGAGGAAATACAAGTGTTGGATGTTACAGGGGCTTAAGTTAAGGAGTATACTGGTAATGAATTACAGGGTCAAAAGACGGGTTATAAGATTAATATCAACATATATTTTATTAACACCAAAGAACAAGTGATTTGAGTAGTTAAAATATGAGTTGTTAAATGTTGTTATGGTGATATCAAGGGATCTTAATTGTAATTTCAGAAAAAAAAATATCTAGCAACATAATGAAGTATAAAGATATAGGAATATATAGTAAATTTGTGTGTGAGGAGGAAGAAAGGTTATACATATATACCAGGCATGTTGAAAACTGAAAATTATTTTATTACTCAAGAAACACAGGAAGTAAGAGAGGTATAAACGAGGTGTTTTTTTTGGATCACAGGACAGTAAGGGGGAGACTGATGAGTATACACAAGTCATTATGACAATACACATCCTGGAGGGTATTGTTGTGCTTACAGAATATGCTGTTAAATTGCTCAGTATTTGTTTATTTTCTTAAAAAAAAAAATATATATATATATATATATATATATATATATATATATATATATATATATATATATATATATATAAACAACCTCCAAAAATAGTTCCAGCACAAACAGGAGACACGAGCAGCGAGTAAACTAATTTATTGAATGTAACACATTCCCCAAACCGGTTTCACTCCAAAGAGCGTCATCAGTGAGTGCAGAATCATCATATTGCATCCATTTATATAGTCAAGTTGCACCATGCCCCCTAGTGGTGTATCACATAATCACATATATAGAGTAAAACATGATGCATATAACATTTTCTTAAACTAACACTATCTTATATGAATGTAGGACCCAAAACTACACTAAATCTAAATCCAACTAATCTATACTCCAACAATATTGTTAAATATACATATATACATATAAATGCTTACCATAAAAAGTTACAATAATATCATATATCCACAGTGAAAGATGATGATAGCCCCCATTGTTCACCAGTGATCATTAAGCCCAGGTTTAAATAAGGCTCCAAGATTGACAATCCATCTGCGTTCCAAATTATTTAACAGTTGATGCCTTAAAGTTATATTTGCAACATTAGATTGTAACAAATCAATCCCTACAAATACAAAGTGTGAAGCTGTATGTATTAAAGTATGCTTATATAAAGCACTTCTCTCCCGTTTACATTTGATATCACTAATATGAAGGGCTATCCTCTGTTTAAAGCTGCAGGACGTCTGTCCTACATAAAAAGCACCACATTTACAGACAGCCATATAAACCAACCAAGTACTACTACATTTAATATGATATCTAATATCATAGACCTTGCTAGTGTTTATAGATGTAAACGATGAAGTCCTAGACACTACTTTGCAGTACTTGCAGTTGCCACAAAAGGTACAGCCCGGTCGGCCACTGAATTTATGTTCTGAATGAGAAACTTCATTCTTAAAACGTGAGAAACATTGGCCTAATGTTTTACCCCGTTTGTAACCAAAACTACATTTATCAGGTAAGATGTCTGAAAAAAATGGGTCGCTAGTAAAGATATGCCAATATTTATTAATGATATCCTTGATCTTAAAAGTATTAGTCCCATAGCTGGTAATAAATCTCACTCTCGGGGCATCAATAACTTTGTCTACAATTTTCGATTCTAATAACTGTTTTCTATTCAGCTTTCGACCAGCAGAATAGGCTATTTTCAACTTAGATTCAGAATAACCACGGTCCATAAACCTCTGTTTGAGGACTGCTGCTTGTGTATCATATTCCTCATCAGATGAACAGATTCTCCTGATACGTTGGAATTGGGCTTTGGGTATGTTATTAATTATATGGGGTGGGTGACAACTGTTTGCCAGTAATAAAGAATTTTTCGAGAAAGGTTTTCTGTGTACAGTGGTGGCTATTGTGCCATCCAATGTCTTAGTGACATGCACATCTAGAAAATCAACCGTGAACAAATGTATGTTTCCAGTAAACTTAATTCCGAAAACATTACCATTCAGATACTGGACAAAGTCTTGCCATTCCCCCTCAGACCCATTCCAAACAACCCAGCAGTCATCTAGGTATCTCCTCCACATCATAAGCTGCTCTTTAAATGGGAAATCAATTTTATAGATATATTTAGTCTCAAAAAAACCCATAAATAAGTCAGCATAAGTTGGGGCGAACGTCGCCCCCATAGCTGTCCCTTTGCTTTGGAGATACCATTGACCCTGAAAGCTGAAAACATAGTGTTCTAACACCAAAGTTAGAATATTAATGATTAAATCAATATCGTCCCTAGTGTGAGTGCCATCTTGTATTAACCAGTATTGTATGGCCTGAATGCCACCCTTGTGGGGTATGCTGGTATATAGGGACTGAACATCTAAAGTCCCTATATATGCCTGCACAGGTATCTGTAAGTCCCCCATTAGAGATAAAAACTGGGTGGTATCTTTGATACGTGCCCTAACCTGGTTTAGAAGAGGCTTCAACCTATGTTCTAAATATTCTGATAGAGGTTCAGTTAAAGAACCTCTACCTGCCACTATAGGTCTACCGGGAGTACATACCAAGGTTTTATGTATCTTAGGGACAAGATAAAAGTATTGATGCTTGGGTATATCAACTGTAAGTTGTTTATGCAGGGTTTCAGTTATAATACCTCTTTTAAATGCCCTTTTTAAGAAACCATCTATTACACTCTTGAAATCATAGGTCGGATCCATAGGCAGCTTAATATATGAGACTTGATCATTTAGCTGTTTTAAAGCCTCCTGGGTATACTCAATCTTGTCCCAGATCACTGTCGCTCCACCCTTATCAGCCCCCACTATGATAATGTCCTCATTGTTAACTAAAGTGTGTAAAGCCTCATGTTCATCTTGGTTGAGATTCCTAGCATGGTTAGCAAAAATGTTAGTGCAATTACTTTGAATATCTTGCAAAACCAAGTTCTCAAAAGTTTTAACAACAGCATTATATGGCGGTTGAAATTCAGATTTTCTAAAATGAAAATTATCATCCATATTACTATTGACATTTTGTGCTTGGTGTGCAAAATAATACTTTAAGTTTAAATTTCTACTAAATTGCTTTAAATCTTTCACAACATCATAGTGGGACACATAAAAAGATGGTACGTATCCAAGTCCTTTATTCAAGAGTTTAACTTGGTTTACATCAAGTGTGCATTTAGACAAATTGACAATCAAATTGTTAACATCAGCATTATCAGTTATACCAACCCCTTCGGGCTCAAAATTAACTGCTGCTACATCACTTGCATTTTGGACTGAAACAACAGCCTTATTTCCTCCCCGCCGATGTTTGCGGCCCCCCCGTCTAAAGGGGTATTAGGCCTCTTTCTCACTGGTGAGCTATGCTGCTCAATGTCCCCTGTTTCAATATCAGTATCAGTGTTTGAAACACTGGATGAGAAATCAGACAGTTCACTACCATGTGGAGCCCTTAAAATTGGTCTAACCCTTTTGCGTTTAGTTGACCCACTTTTTTTAGAATCAAAACGCACACTCCTTTTCTGTTGTTTCCACGTATACACTGCATTATTTTTATAATCAGTCATGTCCCTGGAATATTTCTTCATTTTTCGCATCTTTAAATCTCGTTCATGTCGCTCCATATCAGACTTGAAAATGGAATACAAATGCTGATATTGTCCCTTATCAGAAAAAGTGAAAACACGTTCTTGACATGCCCTTAGAAGCAAATTGCTTTCATTTATCTGAATATCATAATGTTCAATGAGCAATTCTATGAACATGAGGGAGGCAGTAGACTGTACCGCCCTCCATTTTAACATAAACTCTGATTTTTCAGAGCCAACCCCAGGCTCCACATGTATACGTAACCCCCGAGGTATTATTTTGGCCTGCAAATAGGCCTTTAACAGTCTATTGTGCCATACTAAGGAGCGTACCTTACGGGACAACTGTCCCAAGCGTTTGAAACAGTCCACAATGTCTTTTCCCTCATCCAGCGTCACCGCACCAACTGAAATATTGTTGGAGGTAATTCCTTGCTGTCCAAAAACAGAACAATCATCCTTGTCGGCTAAAATATTTTCCATGTAGCACATCAAATCTTCTCCGGATTCTGCCATAATGGAAAGTGCACAATCACAGTCACAATCACGAACACTGCTCACCCGTACTTGTCCCCTTTAGTTCAAATGAACAAATCACTGACTCAACGAAACTCCACGTTGTGTCGGCCCTACGACATCCAGCAAACCGCCAAAATAATCCAACTCACAACAACACAGTTGCGCGGACATCAAACAAGTGCACGGAACATGTAGAAACAACCTCCAAAAATAGTTCCAGCACAAACAGGAGACACGAGCAGCGAGTAAACTAATTTATTGAATGTAACACATTCCCCAAACCGGTTTCACTCCAAAGAGCGTCATCAGTGAGTGCAGAATCATCATATTGCATCCATTTATATAGTCAAGTTGCACCATGCCCCCTAGTGGTGTATCACATAATCACATATATAGAGGTATAGTATATAGTTGGTGGAAGGGGCAGGTTTAAGGGTAGCACCGACTACTAAGGTGGTGCAAGGGTCCATAGGAACGTGGGAAAGGTGAAGGGAATGGTACTAATAATGGCTGGGAATACTGAAAAAAAGTATTAGGGACAGGGTTAGGTACACAAAAAGAGAAAAGAAGAAAGGTGAAGAAAAATACAGTAAAAAGCAAAAGGTTCATTTTTTTCTATTACGTATAGTAATGCCAGTAGCATTAAATCTAAGTTAAGATGCTTTGAGTTTTTTATGGTGTAAGAAAGAAACAGAGGATGCTATTTGTTTGTTAGTTATTAGTCAGACAATGCAGCCGCAGATGTTATGAGAAAAGATGTAAAGTGGACTATGGGGAAAGAGGAGTGTCTTGGTGTGAATGTTTGATAAACCGTGAGGAAATACAAGTGTTGGATGTTACAGGGGCTTAAGTTAAGGAGTATACTGGTAATGAATTACAGGGTCAAAAGACGGGTTATAAGATTAATATCAACATATATTTTATTAACACCAAAGAACAAGTGATTTGAGTAGTTAAAATATGAGTTGTTAAATGTTGTTATGGTGATATCAAGGGATCTTAATTGTAATATCAGAAAAAAAATATCTAGCAACATAATGAAGTATAAAGATATAGGAATATATAGTAAATTTGTGTGTGAGGAGGAAGAAAGGTTATACATATATACCAGGCATGTTGAAAACTGAAAATTATTTTATTACTCAAGAAACACAGGAAGTAAGAGAGGTATAAACAAGGTGTTTTTTTTGGATCACAGGACAGTAAGGGGGAGACTGGTGAGTATACACAGGTCATTATGACAATACACATCCTGGAGGGTATTGTTGTGCTTACAGAATATGCTGTTAAATTATTCAGTACTTGTTTATTTTCTTAAAAAAAAAAAAAAAAAAAAAAAAAAAATATATATATATATATATATATATATATATATATGTATGTATATAAGATAGATAGATAGATATATTATGTAAAACAGTTTCTACGCCTAATGTTTCAGACTTGCACTTGTATATGCAAATGTTGTTGGTGGAAGCATTTTTCCATTCTGCTCTTTCTTCCTGTCAAATTTTAACCCACCCCCTCATTAGTTGTATATATATATATATATATATATATATATATATATATATATATATTTATTTATTTATTTACATTTGTTTACCGGGAAAGTCCGACTGAGCCAGAAGCCCATTTTCAGCGGAGGCCTGGGGAGAAAAGCTCCACAGAAATACAAGCAATATACAATAATTAGTACAACAGTATACATACAGTAAGATGCAGAATACATATCTTCTAGTTAGTCTATACAAAGTAGTATTCAATACAGTCTTCTATTAGATACAGGTTCAAAAAGAAAAACACAAGCATTTCAGTGAAGATCACTGTGAGAAAAAATAAAGTTAGTAGTGTGTACATATTAAATAACAGTTAAGACCAAATGAGATTTCCTTTATGAGTAGTAATGAACACTGAGGAGTGGGAGAAAATGAAACAAGGAGTGGACAGTGTGTTGAGGGAGTTTTATATATATATATATATATATATATATATATATATATATCTTGTCAGTCAGGTATGGCACAGGAGCATTGCCATTTCTTGGATAGATGTTCAAATAGTAGTTGTTTATAACTGGTAGATTCAGGTGTGTTTTGTAGGTGTGTGGGGTAGAGAGTTTCATAATTTGGCTATATGATTTGAAAATAGGGCTTAAGTGCATTTTCCATTCTGGTCTTTCTCCCTGTCATTGTGCGGCCACACTTCATAGACTAATACTACAGAAAATTAGAAGAAACAATACAGTTCACAAGCAAATCTATGTCTGGCTAGCCATGTGGGCAATGGGGACATGGGGGAGACTAGACTGTGCAGCCAGTGCCAGATCCCCCATCTAGGTGAAAAGCTTGCTCCTTGGCTGACACCTACAGGAGAGCATGTGTACTGCTGTTGCTGTAGGGGGTCTATATGGCTCTGTGCTACATTCAGCAGTAGTTGACTTTGGAAGGGGTTGACGTGGTCACAGGCATGCACCTTCTTTGAGTATGCAGCATCTTCTTCGAGCAGTGATTGTTGAAGTTACAAGCCACTGATGGGAATGGTGTTAGGAGATTGGGGACTCCACTCCATACAGATGGTATTTAATCACCATTTCTTCACTACCCGACTCTCATTTCCTAGGAAAACAAATGTGATATAGGGCTGCCACCTCAAGCATGGAGTGAGGGGGCTCTAGGGCTCTCAAACCCTATTACCAAAGTGTTATAATGATGTTTACAATGTAAGAGGATGAAGATCTACGAGCTATAGAAGGAGTGTGCCACACGTGTAAATCAGCAGGATCGTGACAGAACACCTTCTGCTTAAGTTTGTTAACCAAAAAAGATATGAAAGTTTATGCACCACATCATCTGGCAGCTAGCAGCTGACTTAGAACTGGTGCAGACCAGGGGAATCTAACTGTTTAATTAAAACAAAGCATCACAAAGGCCTGAGATGGGTGTTGACATGATCTGATTTCTGCCGAGTGCTCTGAATGCCAAAGTGAAGAAATTCAATGGAGTGCAGGTAAATGGTGGGAGTACCTATGACTCTCTTAAGGTAGCCCAATGCCTCGTCATCTAATTAGTGATGCACGTGAATCGATGAACGAGATTCCTACTGTCCTTACTTACTATCTAGCGAAACCACAGCCAAGGCAATAAGCTTGGCAGAATCAGCAGGGAAAGAAGACCCTGTTGAGCTTGACTCTACTCTGGCACTGTGTGCTCAAGAGTGATACCTGGCAAAATAGCGGGCATGACTGACTACAAAAGTATGCCACAAGGTTCCATCACATGTCCTCTTGTGTTCTCCTTATATACAAACTTCATGATGGCCTGATGACAAAGGATAATTTATATGTAACTTTTTTTCTCATAACTTGCCAAGGAGGTTAAATGTACTGAAGATTCCATAGTTGTCTGTCTCCGAAGGGCTATCACATTAATGGATGGGCAGTATTTCACTTTTTTATTTATTTACTCTTTGTTAACCATGTTAGTCCCAGTAGGCTAGTAGCCTGTTTTCAGGGGAGACCCAGGGTGGTATTTATAGTACTAGGATAAAAGGAAGCCATAGAAGATTCTGAATTCTTGTTTCAGCAGAAGCTTTTTGGCAAATTAGTCGAGTCAAGCAAAGATAAATGTATAGTTACAACCCTTCTACTGGGAGGGTTGTGGGATGATTTACTGAAAGTCTTAATTAGCCAAAGTGAGCCAAAGAATGAAGTGTCATGGGGAGATATTATGGCTGAAATACAAGTGAAAGACACAGAATTGAGACCAGAAGAAGTTAATGTTCAGATGAAGAGAACATATGTGGAAAAAGTGCAGCTACACAAAGTGGGAAGAAGGAAAAGAAAACTATGAATGTGTTAAAAAGGTTTGTGGTAAGGATACAAAGTAAAATGAGCCAGGAACCAAACAGATATGACTTGTAGGACAATTTAATATTACCCTTGAGACTGCAAACACAGGAGGCAAAAGCTTTTACTCTGATTAACAAGAAACATTTTGTGACATTTATTTTGAAATTTACAAGGTATGGAAACATTTTTATGTGAGTAAGGAAAAGACAGACTAACAACCCATGGAATGGATTTGTAATTAAAGCATAATTTGATAGATTAAAAAGAAAATGCACATGCAGTTTTGAACAGAGGTTGAAAGAGAGACATTAAACGAACATTTAAAAATATTTGCAAAGAAGTAACAGACATTTCAAAAGTTTATGACATTATGGGTTTATGGATAGGTAATGGGAAATTAATGTCATTTTAAAAATGGAACTAGAAAACAATTATACATATTCCAATTAATATAAAAGTTGAAGGCAGCAAAGGTTTTTTCAACTATTGAGAGTAACCAAAAGGATGTTTTTTGAGTGAAAGAAGGACATTTAATTTAACTGTGATAACAAGAAATGCTGTATATGTGGTAAAACAGGTCATGAAGTTAAGAAATGCAAACTTGAATTTTATAAATGTAAAAAAAAGACATTTATGAATGGATTATAAAGAAAAAGATAATGAACAAGGTATGGGAGCTAGAAGTAGAATCTGAAGCAGGAATGAAGACGACCTAAATTGGAAAATAGTAAGAAGAAACAAATTCTATTGGCAAAAGAGTAAAAGATAGAAAAAGAAAATTTAAAGGATTTAATATAAAGGAAAAGGAGAAAGGAATTCTTAATAGATATGAATTTAAGTAAGCAATACAGGAGAAAGATGATTTCCTATGAATTAAGGCACAGAGAAAGGAATAACTTGAGGATTCTTTCAGTTAATATTAATACTATGAAGAATATAACAAGAAGAACAGGAATTTTAGAATGGTGTAACAAATGTGATGTCACTACTATTATTTTAGAAGACATAAGATTTTTTTAAACACCTTTATTAAAATATCACTTGTGACATAGGCACATTTACATTTATATAAAAGTAATCAAACTGTATTAAGAAGTTACAGTCGACAAACATTATGCTTCACATATATTGTTATATATTATATAACCTTTATTTACTATATAACTTGAATCCTAGTATAACAAAATAGCCAGATATGCTACTAACTTACCAGCCAGATCCCACCATTGCTTTGCTCTCAAGCACCTTATCTGGTTAGAGCTCCCCCAACTCCTTTACTATATTCAGTTAACCATGGCCCATAAAGTCCTCTTTGAACCTGAGAAAACAGCAGCCCTTCAAACATTACTTCAACCCTATACCACTAACAGAACCTTACACTCCACTAACAAACACCACATAAAAAGCAATGCATCCAAAAATCAAGCAGGACATTCACGCTTCTCAAATTATATAGGTAAAATCTGGAATGAACTTCCAGATAACATTACAACCATTGCATCCCTAGCCCAATTTAAAACAACTCTAAAAACCTACCTACTAAACAAACGGCTGTGTCCTTGCTGTACCCCTGACTAACAGCTCTCTCTCTGTCACTGACCTTACCACTACCTCTGCTTTATCCTACAGGTTTTCTGACTACATCACCTCCTACTGTCTATACTTATTACTTCTGTCACTCTGTATACAATCATTTCCCAGTATTATCTCTCTGAAGAGGAAAGGTAATATCTCTGACTTCACTATGTAATCTATTTGAAAATATTTGTAACTATGGAATGTTCACTTGAAACTATAGCATGTTTGTTTCTATAGCATTGTAATGTTTTTACACTAACCTGTACATTTTTGTGACTACTACCAATTGTTTAAATGTAACATGTAATAACTAGGTTAGCCTAAGTTAATATTTTACTTATTTACTTTTGTATACTCTGTATTCTACTATTTCTGTATGTTCAATGTGGAGCTTTTCTCCCTGATACTTCACTGAAAAAGGACATGTGTCCAGTCAGACTTTCCCGGTAAACAAATGTAAAATAAAATAAATAAATAAAATGACCTAAGCAACATTACATAAATTATTCAACTGCTGCCTCTTTTTTTCAGCACGAAACTTCTTTATTAAACCCTCACATAATAAATAATCAATCCACGATTCCCATTGTTTCCAATGTAGTTTGCTCCTACCTTTTTCTAAAGATCTCATTTCCAGTTGTTTTATCTCTGTTACTGTATTCACTTCTTCTAACATGGTTGGTTTAGATTTTGATTTCCATTTTCTAGTAATTGCTTTTTTGGCAGCCACCATAATTAGAGATACCAAGGCCTTACCATGTCTAGGCAATTCCGTTTCTGTATCATAGCTCAGAAAAATAATCTACCACATCAATCTGCCCACCCAGTATCTCTGACAGTGCATCACGCAGGGAATCCTTAAAGACTGCCAACTCACTTCACTCCCAGAAAATATGTTCCCAGTTAGCTCTTTCTTCCCTGTCACACCTCCAACATTTGCTATCTACTAGAGGAAAAATTCTCTGGAGTCTACTTGGGTAATAAAAATATCTATGTAAACATTTCCAAGCAAAAATCCTATATCTTCTAGATTTTGTTGCATATTTGGGATATATATATATATATATATATATATATATATATATATATATATATATATATATATATATATATATATATATATATATATCTATATATCTATATATATATATATATATATATATATATATATATATATATATATATATATATATATATATATCCTCCCATTGTTTCTTTGTGAACTGCTTATCCAATATCAGTTCCCAATCCTTTATAACCTTCTCTAATTGATTCTTATAGTTATCAACCATGCAATATTGTATATGCTCTACTAATTATTCATTTTTTAATGGCAGCTTCTGTTTTAGATCTACTAAAAACTTTACTAGTGCTGGTCTTTTATTTAGGACCCCCCTATTTCTTTCTCTTTGCCTATACTCTGATATCAATCCTTGACTGGGAAGGCAATCTGTAACCTGCAATGCAAATAAATTATTGGCATATTCCCATTCTATCATCTTTCCCTTTCTAGATGTTCATCGTGGTTCACTGTTACAGTTATTACTGTAGGGTTCTTCCTGCTGGCAGCAGCCCTCGATCGGCCAGAGTCCCAAAGTCGGGTCCGACGTCGGCTGAAGTCGCTCATTCCCTGATGTCAGTGCGCCAGGGGTATAAAGACCTCAGCCAACACCATTTTCCCCAGTCATTCTTGCTGTGTGGTGCCCGTAGCAAAGCAGTTTGCAAGTGCCGGTCAGCCGACTCCTGTTTACTTTTGGTGACTTTTGTATCGAAGACTTCTTATTTTAAGCTAAGTACCCCATTGGGGAAACCTTTTTCTTGCTCCAGTCCGATGTCAGAAAAAGTTAATAACTGTATTTCTTGTGGGAAGCAAATACCTCATAAGGATTTTCACTCTTACTGTATACCTTGCCTAGGCCCTGACCATGACGTAGCTAATTGTAGGTTTTGTGCTAGATTTAATCAACGCACTATTAGGCATAGGTACGATTTTGCCTTCCATTATTTTGGAAAAAGATTTAATTACAATATGTCGTCGGATTCTTATCCGGCTACCGGAGTGTATAGGAGGCGCAAGGATAAAGACAGGCCTTCGAGGTCCAAAGCGGATGACATTATTCAACCAGAGCCAGTTACCTGTTCATCGGTTGTCAGCGAGGCGCTTATGCAGCCCCTGTCATCCACCACTTTTGCACCGGTTGCCTGTACTGACTCCCATGAGGAGCCGATGGGGCTTTCAGAATTTCCAGGGATTGGACCTCCGGATAATGCTCCCTCAGATGGGTCCGGAGCCGCTGTGCAGGCACCGGCTTCTGAGGGAGTTTTTAGGCCTACACAGCTTCATGTAAAGATGGCTCCAGTTTTGCAGTCAAAGACAAAGACAAAGACTAAAGCTACGGCAAAGACAAAGCAGCATGCACAGGCACCTTCTGATCAGGGTCCTAGACCTCAAAGACAGATGCTTAAAATGGCTGAAGACCTGTTAACTATGATCAGGGGTTCCCATCCCCCTCCTGACAAGAGACCTAGGCTAGAGCCAGATTATGATTCCTCAGATCAAGTTTCTATTTCTTCTGCTTCTTCCTCTGAGCAGGATAATTCCTTCCCTCCTTATGAGGATTTAGATGCTGAAAAATCCCTTCCTTCGGCCTCTCCTCCTGAGGATTATTCATTTGGGGAAACTTTACATGACATGAGAGAGCATTTTCACTGGGAAGGGCAGGAATACTCTGAATCCAAGAAAAGGCTTAGGGAATTTCTTCTGCTCCCACAGCATAGGCCCCTGGCTATTCTCCCTGTATTGGACATTGTGGATGATGTTTGTACAGAGGCATCTCTCTCTCCTGATTCTTTTCCTCCTGCTACTGTCAAACCGGATAGGTATTATAGGGTTCCAGATTCTCACAAATTTCTTTTTAAGAACCCTTCAGCTGATCCAGAAACTATCTCTGAGGGCTCTAAGGATGTTAAAGCGGCCTCTGCTAAGAATCCTATTCCCTCTGACCGAGAGTCCAGAGCCTTGGAAAGATGGGGCAAAAAAGTTTATACTTCTGCTACATTGTCTATTAGAGCTTTGAATTGTCAATTTCATATGTTGAAATATCAGCCATACCTTTTGTCTGTGTTAAAACAAAAGATTTCTGCTCTTTCTGGTGGTACAGACAATAAGGAATTACAGGATTTATTGCATGCTACTGAGTAGGTGGGTAAACATACCCTGCACTGTGGTTTTGATTCTTTGGAGGCTTCTTGAAGGGCTGCAGCAACTGGCACAGTTATTAGAAGGCATGCTTGGTTAAAGGAACAAAGTTTGCCAGAGCAGGTTAAGGCAAAACTTTTGGATGCCCCTTTACAGCACAATGTTTTGTTTGGGGCCAAAGCTGAGGAGGTATTGAAGAAAATGGAAGACAAAGCCAAATCTTTGCAGACATTTAAGGATTTTCTACAGGTACAACCCCCTAGATTTAGCAGGAACTGGCCAGCTAAACCTTGGTCCTTTCCGAGCTCGGACAGACCTCAGAGAGGCAGATACAAGTATTCCAGAGGTAGAGTACAGGCACAGCCCCCTTTCAGAAATAAGCAGTGGAGTGCCCCCTCTCCAAAGGGAGGAGAAGATAGGTCACAACCTTACAGGAAACAGTCATTATGACTCTCTCTTACTAGCTCCAGGGGCTCCCCTCCTGGATGCGCCTTTGGGAGGAAAAATCTCTCTTTTTTATCACATTTGGAGCCGCATAACCCAAGACAAATGGGTTCTGGACATAGTTTCAAGGGGTTACAAGTTTAATATTCATACCTTGCCAAAATCAAATGGATGGCCAGATCTGCCAAAGCATCAATGGGCAGAGGCACAACAGCAAGTTCAGACCCTCATGGATATGCGGGCCATAGGATTGGTACCAAATTCAGAAATGGGGCAAGGGTTTTATTCAAGACTTTTCCTGGTTCCCAGGAAGGAAAACACATGGAGACCAATCCTGGACCTTTCCATATTGAACACCTTCCTAGAAATACCAAAATTCAAGATGCTCACTCTGCAGCAGCTGCTGCCTATGCTGAGCAAGAGTGCTTGGATGGTGACTTTGGACTTAAAGGAGGCTTACCCGCATATTCCATATGGCAAGAGTGCAGAAGGTACCTGAGATTCAAAGCGGGTTCGAAGCATTACCAGTTCTCTGTGCTGCCCTTTGGCTTATCTACTGTGCCCAGGGTCTTTACAAAGTGCCTGGCACCAGGAATGGTGTTTTGCAGGCAGAAGGGAATTCAAATATACCCTTATCTGGATGACTGTCTCATTCAAGCAGACAACAAGGAGACTTTACTTCAGCATCTGGCATTTGTGCAGCATCTTCTCTGGTGCCTAGGGTTCACGGTGAGCCTAAAGAAATCAAACCTGGTGCCCACGCAACAGATTACTTTCCTGGCTGCTCTTCTGAGCACTACAACCCAGATGGCTTACTTGACACCAGACAAAAAAGTGCAACTGGCTTCTTATTTCAAAAACCTGGCTTTAATGAGTCAGCTAACTGCAAGAAAAATTCTGCAGGCTTTAGGTTACATGACATCCTGCGTTCTGTTAATACCATATGCAAGACTGCATATGAGGAAGATACAGTGGTACCTTAAGAGTGTATGGTCTCAGCATTGCCACAGTTTGGAAACAGTGATCACAATTTTGCCTTGTCTCTGGCAGGAGTTTCTTTGGTGGGCTGGGGCCTGTCTCCAGAACAAGGGGAGGCCTTTCTGTCCCATTCCAGCCAATCAAGTCATAACGATGGATGCTTCGGAGTATGCATGGGGAGCCCACATGCAAGGGAGATGTCTTCAGGGTGCCTGGACAGAGGACCAAATGCATATGCACATAAATTTGAAGGAGATGTTAGCTGTACAGAATGCCCTGGCAGCCTTCAAAGATCTTATTCTACCGGGGCAATTACTGATAAAGATGGACAACATTACAGTGATGTGGTACATAAACAAGCAGGGAGGCTCTCACTCTTACCCCCTGTGCAGATTGGCCATGACTCTGTGGAACACAGCACTGGCCAGCAAGGTGGACTTACAAGCTCAATTCCTGCCAGGAAAGGACAACACTCAGGCAGACAGTCTAAGCAGAAACTTTTCAGATCCACACAAATGGATGTTGGATGTTCAGATATTCAGGATGATAACAGAGGCGTGGGAGTGCCCAGACGTAGATCTTTTTGCATCTCGCCAAAACCATCAACTTCAAACATTCTGCACGAGGACCTACCACAAACTAGCATGGAAAGTGGATGCCCTTTCATTCAGTTGGAAACACCTCTCAGTATATGCTTTTCCTCCTTTGCCTCTTCTACCATAGGTACTTCTGAAAATCAAACAGGACAGACTGCAAATAATTTTACTGGCTCCCAACTGGCCTTGGCAATTCTGGTATTCCACCCTGATGAACCTGGCTCTGGGTTCACCCTGGATTTTGCCACAAAATTCCACATCTACTGTCTCAACGAGATGGCCAGATCCTGTACAGCCATGTCAAAACTCTGAATCTAGCAGCCTGGTGGATCCAGGGTCTTTAAACAGCTCTACCCTTACCAAACAAGTACTGGATGTAATCCTTGAAGCTAGAAGGCCCAGCACCAGGAAATCTTATGCAGGTAAATGGAAAAGATTTTGCTCCTGGACTCAGGCCCAGGGTTTTGATTTTGCAGTTCCAAACATTCCTCTGATTTTACAATACATAACAGAGATGTTGCATAAGGGCCTATCTTTTTCATCTATCAAAATTCATGTTTCTGCTATTTCTGCACATTACAATATGGATCCCCCAATCTTTTCTCATCCGTTACTTAAACAATATCTCAGAGGGGCAAAGAATATAAGGCCCCCTTTAAGAACACCAGTTCCCACTTGGGATCTCAACTTTGTTTTGGAAAATTTAACTTTGTCTCCTTTTGAACCTGCAGCTTCCACAGATTTAAAGTTTTTATCATGGAAAACTGCTTTTCTTTTAGCTATAACCTCTGCCAGAAGAGTTTTGGAATTACAAGCACTCATGGCTGCGGAACCCTTTATTATTTTTCATCAGGACAGGGTGTCCCTGAGGACTAATCCCACCTTTATGCCTAAGGTGGTTTCGAAAGTAGCCTTGAATCAGACTATTCATTTACCTACCTTTTATCCTAATCCTCAAAGTGAAGAGGAAAGAATTTTGCATTCTTTAGATATACACAGGCAGCTTCATTTTTACCTGGACAGGACCAAGATTTTCAGGAAATCTGACCAATTGTTTGTAGCTTATGCTTCTACTTCACAGGGGAGAGCAATCACTAAGCAAACTATTTCTAAGTGGATTGCCCACTGCATCAAGTTCTGTTACTCTCATCATGGCAAACCAGTTCCTGTTAATGTTAGAACACATTCTACCAGAGCTACTGCCACTTCGGCAGCTTTTCTCAGTGGAGTTCCTACCAAGGAGATCTTAGAAGCTGCAACTTGAAGTTCTGTGCATACTTTTTCTAAGCACTGCAACCTCCCTCTCTATTCTAAATCTAGGGCTGGCTTTGCCTCTGCAGTCCTGCAGGGTTTTGTAGCTACCCCTTCTGTTCCTTCTCCAGCCACCCTTTCTTAGCTTTGGGATTCAACCCTACAGTAATGACTGTAACAGTGAGCCACGATGAGCATAGTACAGTTGTGTACTCTTACCATAAATGTAGATGTTCGAGTATGTTCACTGTTACAGTCTGGGTTTCCCCTCCATCCTATCCCCTCTTTTGTTGTTCTTTGAGTGCTGTCTGTGTCTCCTTGGCACTTCTTTTTTTTCTGAGGTATTTTTGCTGGTGATATTTGGGAATGTTCTGGTTTATGTTTGCTTATTCTTTTGATTAAGCTTTTGGCCTTTTTTTTGGGCACCTGACATCTGGGGCAAGAAAAACTGGGGAAAATGGCGTCGGCTGAGGTCTTTATACCCCTGACGCACTGACGTCAGGGAAGGAGTGACTTCAGCCGACATCAGACCCAACTTTGGGACTCTGGCCGATCGAGGGCTGCTGTCAGCAGGAAGAAACCTACAGTAATGACTGTAACAGTGAACATACTCGGACATCTACATTTATGGTAAGAGTACACAACTGTACTTTATTTGCTCCCAATACCTTGGTTGCTTTGCCAGTTTTCTCCAATAAATTTCAGCCCCCTCTTGGCTATTGACTATATCCCTATTTGCAGCCATCCCTATCAGCAGAATATCCTTTCTCAATTCCTTTGTTGGCTTAGTTCTTAGAATACTTTCTGCTACTTTATGGATACATTATTCTGTATGATTATTGTTATTCTCCATAAAGGCCTGTATCCAAAATCTCAGTCTCTCCTTGTTTCCTGAGCTTCACCCTGTTTCAACATTATCCCTTTCCACTTTGAATTATAGTTTTCTGCTTGTGCTATGTATAGGAGCCTTAACTGTGTAAGAAAACATAAGATTTTTACTTATAAAGAAAGCCTGCAAACACAAAATATATGGGATGAGGAAATAATATGGAACATTTTTCTCTGTTATGTGATCAGTATTTTTATTTGTATGTAACTTTTTGGAGCTTTTCTCCTAGGGCCTCCACTGAAAATGGGCTCATTCCAGGGCCAGTGGACTTTCCCGGTTAACAAATGCAATAAATAAATAAAATAAATAAATGAAACATGTTCAGGAACAGTAATATTATGCAGGAGAGTAGTAAAGATATTAGATGTTATATTAATAATAATAGGAAGACTAACAATTATAGACTTAAGATAGCAAAAAAAGTTTATAGAATTATAGCTATTTATGCTTATGTGATATGCAAAAAAGGGAGAATTTATTTGAAAAAAATGTTAGATAATGGTGTAAACAAGCATATTATAATTACAAGGGATTTTAACTGTGATTTAAGGGAAAATAAAAAAAAGAAAGGAAAAGGCATAAAACATTTTTGAAGTAATGAAATTTGGAAAATTGGCTATATGGAACAGAAAACCATGGACATACAGAAAGGATGTTTGAAAAATTTAAATAGATTTCTTTATAGTTTCAGAAGGTATATGTACGATGGAAGAAAAAAACTATCACAACAAGTTTTTTGGATCATTTAGCATTGTGGGTAGAAATAAATCATAATTAAGATGATATAAAATAGGAAAAGGTATAAAAAGAATAAGTGAAAAGGAATGGGATGAAAAAGTAAAGGATGCAATTATTTGATTATGAAAGGATCATTTTACTATGAAAGCATTTTACAATAGTTGGTCTGAATGGTGTGTCACCTTTAAAAAGTAAGAGAGAAAGAAAAAAAGGAATATGTTGAAATATTTAAAGATGCATTGGAAAAGTTAGAGAATAATAACAGAGAATATTATGAAACAGAGAAAGAAAATTTTAAGACAAATCAAGATAAAATCAAATAACTACTATATAAGCAATGATATTTGTACCAGGAGAAAAGGAAGAGGTATTACCATATTTAAGTAAGATAGTGAAGGAGGATAGCAGTCTGATAATGGAAGTGAAAGATAAAGAATGGAACTTAAAGAAAAGTCAACAACAAATTAAGGAAATTGTGATAAGTTATGTGGAAGAACCGTTTAGTATATAAAAAGGATAAAGTGGAAGAGTATGGGAAGTAAAAAGATTTTCTGAACAAATTAACAGAGAATTTGAAACACAGATTACAACATATGAACTAGAAATGGTATTCAAACAGTTAAATGTAGAATCTGCTTCTGGTCTGGATGGAATTGTATTTGAAATATATCACAACTTAGAAGACTGACAAAAATAACTTATTATGATTATGTGCATTTAATGAATGTTAAATGAAGGTTGAAATTATAAAAAATTGACTAGTGGTACATTAAAATTCATATGGAAAAAAAGAGAAAAAAATAGAGACTGATAGTGCTAAACAATGCAGATTATAAGATATTCATGAAAATAATACAGAAAAGATTTGAAAAGCAGATGCAATATATAATGGTGGAAAGTGTATATGGTTTGTAAGGAAAAGGATGTCAAGAGTTATTAATGGTAGTGAGTTAAATAGTAGATGATATTGTAAATAAGAAATAAGGGATAAATCTCATGGTAGGTGACATTAATAAAGCATTTGACTCAATAAAGCATGACATGTTGTGGGATATAATGGATATGTATAATATGAACAAAACAATTAAACAAGTGTTTATAACAACATATCACAGTAACATGGTATATGTTTTAGTAAATGGTTGATTAAGTTGAGAAATAGACATGAATAATGATATAAGACAAGGATGTCCTATGTGTAGTATTTTTATTTGCTTTAGTTATGAACATAATAATTATGAAAATTAATCAATAAATGAAGAATGCAAAGTATGCAGTTCATATGGATGTTGAAATTTCAGTTATGATGTCATATGTAGATGATATAATTATAATAATTACAATTACTAAAAACAAAGGATGCAAGAGAGAAGTTATACTCTGATTGATTATTTAAAGGAAATAGGCATGACCTTAAATAAACAGAAAATGAAAAGAATGGGAGATGCAATTAAAATAACAGAATACAACTTTTAAAGAAATATCTGTTTTAGGGATATATTTTAATAAAAAAAGTAACAGAAAGGGATGGGATATAATATTAAAGGAACTGAAAGAAATTTGTGAGTTATGGAAAATACATAAATTATCTTTTAAGAAAAAAATAAGTTTGATTAAGTCAGTATTAATAGGCAAGATAGCATATTTATCAAGTGTTGTTAAGATTTATAGAATGTGTGAGACATTTTTGTTAGAAATAATTTTCTTTTTATATATGGGGATCTACATTAAAACTGTGTTAAAAGAGTTATATTGTACATTAGTAAAGAAGAAGTTGTTTTAGGATTGCTTAATCCAATATTATATGCTGCATCATTACATTTATAAAAAGTTTTGAAATGGTTAAATGAAAAAGATGCAAAATTATTAACACAAATATGTAAATATAAGTATGAGGAATCATGGGAAACAATAAGGAATAATAAAAGAGGAAAATGTTAGAATGAAGAACTATAGTATTATCAAGAAATATAAATATGTGGGAAATAAAGATTGGTGAAGTTGAAGAAAATAGAAAAATATGATACAAAAACATTATGAAAAAATAGATTACTATGGAAGAATATTCCAGAAGAAAAGATCAGACTAATTAAAGAAATAAATAAATTGTTAGGTCATTATGTTTGGTGTCAGGATTTGTTATGGAGACTGGGAATAAAGAAATTGCTGGTAACAACAAATATGCCTTATAAAAAGAAAAGTGAAACAATATGTTTGTATTGTGGAGAAAAAGCAACAGATCATGTTTTTTTAAATATGAGAGACTTAAAAAATTATGGCATAGATTTATTGGGAGAACATAAGTAAAAAAACAAAATTAGATATTGATAAAAATGTATTATATGTAGCACAAGTAATAAGCAATGAAAAATTAATGAAATTATGTTTAATAGAAACTGGATATTGTTGTTAATATTAAAAAAATTAGATTACTGTTTTGGAAAAAGGAATGGGGATCGAAGTAAGAAACGTAAGTTTGTTTAGTAGTTTTGATTTTAAGGTGTAGAAACATGAAAATGAATATTACTTTACACATTTGTAAAAATTTGTAAGTGTGTGTGTGTGTGTGTGTGTGTGTGTGTGTGTGTGTGTGTGTGTGTGTGTGTAACATGTATATAATGTAAAAGATGTAAATAAATAAATATGGGTGCTGTAGGATTGTTTTCATTCACCTGAGCAACCACCAACTCAAGCATATGGGGCCTTGGTTTAACATCTCACCCTAGAGATGGCACATTTAGGAGTACACCACCCCTTGTTATGCTGCAGTACAGTGTCATCAATCAATCTACCTGGTGTGGAAACAGAACCCACAGATTTCTGCAACAAAAATCAGAGTGAATTTCTGGCCCTCTGTCTTTTGCTGAAAAGATTTCAAGCTTGCAGAAACTAAAGAACTGATGCGGTTTTCCTACTAGATGAGGAATTTAAACCTATAGTTTTGTCTGCTATACAGCTGCTTTCCATTTTACCTCCTCCATTTTGTTATCTGTTTCAAGAAATCTGCTTGGCCTGGTGTTTTTCTTCTATGTGGGAGATAGACACAAATTATCTGGGCTGTACATTTCATGTGTTTTTTCACTGGCTAATTGTTTCTTGGCTGATACTTAAATACACAGTGAATTTCTGTCTCTTTGTATTTTCCTGAAAAGATTTCAAGTTTGCAGAAACTAAAGCACTGCTGGAGTTTCCCTGCTTGTGTTTTTCTACCCACCCTCCCCTTGGTTGATGTGCTTTTTAAACCTGGTGAGTTTTAAGCTGTCCACCCCTACTATAAATTGAGCTTAATAAACTCCTCCCTTTCTACACTGCTATTGATGTATTAAATTATTTGCCTTTCCTTTTGCTTGTATTGAAAATGCATTTTGCCTCTCATTGTCTGTTCTACCGATTTACTTGATCTGAATTCATTATCTACATGGGTGTTGGATGAAGTAGTATATTTTTACACTTTAGCAAGCACTTGTTTTTCTATCTAGAGGTCAGTGCAGTTTCCATCGAGTCCACTGGGAGGTAGCCTGGTCTGTTTAGGTGGGTGAAACACTTGAGATCTATGCATGTAGTTTTATTGCCTGATGGGCTTATTAATCAGCTTAACTTGTTTTTAGTACCTTTATAAATTCTGTACAATTGAATGTCTCTTGGCTTATTTATACAAAGTAAAGTACTTTTTTGAATAATCACATTTTTATAAGCTGTTTAACCCATTCCCTCCAGTAGAGCTCTTTTGAGTGTGTACCTTTAACTCCCAGTGGGTGTAGCTTCTGCCTTTAAAAATTAAGTTATCACCTTACAGTTCTAACAAGTACTAATTGGTAGAGGTCATATATCACTGCAATTGTATTTGCCATCATGTATGCTTCAAGATAAAATATTCTGATACCCTGTAGGTAGCATAGTTTTGGAATTATTAATGCAAATATGAACAGGCAATATTTGACAACTAGAGGCGCAGTAGGAGATAACTGTAGAAATGCTTGGAGATGTCACTCGGCTGCTGTATATGTATCTTTAAGTTTGTTTCTGGTAGCATTTTGTATCTTCTAAGTTTGTTTATGGTAGCATTTCACTTGGACACTCCTTTACTGTGCTTTTGCATTGGGAGGACAGGGATTGTTCATCTGGTGGTGGTTGTAGGTGTTTGTCTGGTCTGTCTGAGTTAGGAAACACACAAAAGGGCTCTATGTATTTTTTGCATTTTTCTTATATACTATGATTGTACTTAATCAGTTTAAAAAAGTACTGTCTGCTGCTGCTGCTTTAAGTAGTTAACTGGACTGTATTATATTGCATTTGTCAGTTGTAGGGCTGTTGTACATAGTTTATGTGGCCTTGTTACACTTGGGCTTCAAACCAGCTACCCTACATTAAGAAGGTGATTTTCTTGTACCCTTGTGGCAGAAGTATGCTGATCTACTGCATTAACTGTTTTACTACATTAATTGGTACCTTTTTGACTGTTTTTCTGTCTGTGCCTGCTTCATTATCTGCACTTGTTTTGTATGATAATATTGCTAAGATAGCATGGACTTGCTGAAACTAGCATGCTTTTGATACACTTGAAATCAAATCCAGCCATTTTACATTAAGAAGGGCTCATCTGCACTCTTGTGGCAGAAGAGTGTGGATATAGCCTTGTCTGAGCTGGGGATTATTGGAGGCTGGATCTTTGTGTGATTTCCTATTGGCAGACTAATTTAAAACTGTTTAATTTCACCTGTATATAAGCCTCACATTTGTGTGGGTTTTGGCTCAATTAACCAGAGCTGCTCTGCAACTGCCATCCTTTGCCAGAGGTCTAGAGTGTTTCTACTTGAATCCAAGCCATCCAAAGCTAAGAAAAAGAAATTAAGTTTATTTTGAGCTTTATCTGCACTTTTTCAATTGCATTTAATTGTCTTACTGCATTAATTGCTGCCTTTTTGACTGCTTTTCTGTCTGTGCCTGCTTTATTATCTGCACTTGTTTTGCACTGTAATATTGCTTGAATAACATAGACTAGTTTCATACTTGCTGAATTGAGCCTGCTTTGATAAACTTGAACTCATATCCAGTCATTTTAAATTAAGAAGGGCTCTCCTGACTCACTGTGGCAGAAGAGTGTGGATATAGCCTTGTCTATGCTGGTGACTGTTGGAAGAAGGATCATTGTGTGATTTCCTTTTGCCAGATTAGATTAAAACTGTTTAATTTTGCCTGTATATAAGCCTTGCATTTTCATGTAGCTGTGCACTGCACAGCAGGGGTTAGCAGTGCCCTGTATAGTAGTAAACTCCTAGAAACTATTTTATCTCTTGATGTTTGTCAGTTGAATCCTCCAAAGCTTTCCTGCTGTTCTGCTGGCAACTCAGCTATGTATTGCTGCACTGTGGGCAACTCAGCTGAACACTGAGCAGTGTCATCACACTCCTTCACCCCTAATCCTCAAAATAATAAGCCCCCATGTTTAGTTAGTCGAGGTAGTCCTAGAACAAAAGCAAATCCAATTTGCTCACTCCCCAACTAGTACTTACGGTTTAACCTGCTACAATGGACAGGCAGCTTCCCAACATTTCACCAGTTAGCCTGATTGACATGGGCATCCTAGGGCAATGTAGAAGTTTCCTTATGTACACTGACAACCAATTGTTTCTAAAGTAAGCAAACGCAGTATGTGAGAGATGTAACTATACCATGAGTCTGGAATCAATCGTCTCATGTAACAATAAACAAGACATCAAACAGGTTGTCAGCACATACACCTCTCCTCTCATACAAGACAAGATAAAGTCACATAGACCCATCTATGTGGAAGTACTCACTAAGAGCCTAACAAAAGACCAGAGACCTCCTAAGTGCAAACAGATCATACATACTGGAACACAAACAGACCCCACTTCACATAGCAACTCTCACACAAGTGTCTTAAAAATAAACCTCTAAGGCAAAATACCTCAAATCCTAATGTCCTGGTCATAGGCAATTACATAGTGAGACACAAAGATATCTCCCTCACCAGGCTGGACAAGGAGAAAGTCACGGTTAGCTGTCTGTCAGGTGCCAGGATCCATCAAGTCATGCACACAATCTAGTCCCTTAACAACAGCAATTATCTTATGACTCTGTCATAGTACACGTTGGAGTGAATGACTTGAGATGTACTTGGACTATATGAAGAGAGACATGACTGAACTCTCAGATTATGAGTCCCAGGCAGGTATGTCCCTAGCACTAAGTAGCATTTTATCTTCACCCAGGATGATGCCACAGTACAGCCAAAAAATAATTGTCTTCAAAAATTGGCTTAGCCTCTGGTGTCAGTCCAAGGGGGATCCTGTATCTGTCAGCCTGTGAAGACATGGTTGACAGACCATGCTACTTTGCCAGAGATGGTCTTCACCTGTCTCCTCTAGGCTTTTGGATACTTGCAAAGATGCTTGCCTTCCCATAGTGCCTTTTTAGGCAATGTCAAAACAAAAAAATTCTCAACATAAAGCAATCCACTCGAGACAAACACCAGGTTATGCTGCTTAATGTTAGAAGTCTCAACAGAAAACTACACTCCCTGGAAGCACTCCTCACTTTGGAAGATGCCGACATCTGTGCAATCACTGAGACTTGGTTCAAGGCCGCAGACAGCACCCCAGTCATACAAGACTACAACACCTTCCACATGTTCAGAACCCAAAACAAGTGTGAAAGAACCAAAGGTGGAGGTACATCCATCTTTTTTAAATCTAAATACATCTTGGGACTGGTTAATCAGTATGACTCTATACAGCTACTCCAGGTACAATTAAATATAGGTAAAACACCCTACCACAGCATCTCTAGCTACAAGTTCCCCACCATGAACCAAGAGATTCATACCAACTACCTGGACTTGCTACAATCTCTCCCTGTACAGCCATGGAAGATTTCAACTATCCTTCCATAGACTGGACAACATACATGAGCAGAAATGTGATCACCCTGAGGTTCCTGGACTTTGCTAATTCAAATGCTCTGGAACAGTTAGTCTGCACCCCTACAAGGGGCTTGAATGTCCTGGACCTTGTACTCATCAACATGGGGCGGGTCACTGCACTACCCTCTGTATGTTGTCCTCTCTGGTGAGGTCAGACCATAAATTTGTCTCATGTGAAATAATGATCAGACTGGCCACCCCACAGGAGCAAATAAACTGAAAAATTTCTCCAAAGCAAACCTTAGCCTACTAAGTGACGGTATAAAAAGTTTCAGCCCCCATGCTAACACAGCCAATAATGACCCCTATGCAGGGGAGTACACAGATGCCATGTATAAACATTTAAACAACTCTGTAGACTCAGCTGCACCTATCAGGATCAAAACCAAGTCCTCACAAAGGAACAGGCCACCCTGGTGGACAGCAAGTATAAATAGGTTATATAACAAAAGGAAGAAACTCTTATCCAAGAACAAGAGGGAACTTACTCAGTAGAGGAAAATACTTTCTACAGTTTGAACAAGCAAATCAGATCTCTTGTAAAGTCCTCTAAAGCCAATTACAAGGCTAAATTAGCATTTCTAGCTAAAGACAATCATAAGACTTTCTTTAGCTATGTCCAAAATCTTAAAGGGAATGCTCTGCTATGTGCTGAACTGATTGTGGATGATATAACTCACTCTGAACCTGAAGAAATTGCCAACGTGCTGGTGGACAGATTTGGTGCACATTTCACTCTCTAGCCCCACCAGATACACCCCAAAGCATCGCTGTTACCAGTCCACTACCTAGCATTTCCAAAGAGCAGGTCATATCTGTCCTCTCCAATGCCAAAAACACAGCCTGCACAGGACCAAATAACATCCCAGACTGCTTAATAAACAATCTAAAACAAGACCTAGCCGAACCGCTTGGCACTCTCTTCAAACATAGCTGGAATACTGGCTTTGTTCCAGCAGACTGGAGAACAGCAACAGTAATCCTCTTACAGAAAGGGGGTCAATCAACCGACCCTGGAAACTATAGACCCATAAGCCTAACCAGCCTTATCTGAAAAAACATGGAAAGAATTATCGTAGATCTTATCAACAAGGATATAGGTGACATCCAAACTCTTGACCCAATCCAGTTTGTCTTCATTAATGGCAGATCTTGCTTATTAAACCTGGACTTCTTCAAGAATGTCAACAAACCCCCGGAAGAGAGAAAAGCCATACATAGGATGATAGGATCATAGGAAATTACTAGGATATTGACCAAGAGGTCATTTTAAGCCTAGCCATTTCATCCCAATGTAATATCATAGAAGTGCTAGTCAATACCCAAGATTGCATTTAGTGATGACTGCCCATGTCCAAGAGGTTTGTGGGCTCTATCCCTGGTAAGAATTTATGGTGCCCCATCCACTCATCCAGATTCCTCTTGAACAGTATCATAGAGGTGTTCTGTTTCTCATGAATTGGTAGCCTGTTCCACAGATGCTGCAGTCACTGGGAGATAAATCTGTAACTCCAGCATGTCCCATTTAAGTCACAGGCCATATTTAGGTCCCTGGAATGGGTAGCTCTAGTCCCATTTGATTTACGGATATGCAGCAAGTTCATTAGGTTTGGATCTTGGATTGCTCTGTAGGCCAGACATACGTCTCCCCTAAGAAGTCTATATGATATGGAGTATAGTGACAGGGACTTTAATTGGTCTATGTAATGCACATGTGGGAGCCCCCATGGTCTTCTTTGTTAGAAACCTCTGAGATATCTCTAATTGCTGCAGGTGCTTAGTACGGTACATACTAAATGGGGCATTATACTCAATTATAGGCCCGATAATTGCAGAGTATATGGGGGTTATAACTTCTGCTCTCAAGGTGATGCCTTTACTAATCAAGTGTGCTACGTAGAAAGCTTTCCTTACTACAGTAGACACATGGTGGTCGAAGTTAAGGTCGCAGTCAACTTCTGATCCCAGGTCCCTTACTACTTCATGGATACTTAGGGTATTGTTATAGATTCGATAGTGTGAGGGAACATTATTTTTGCTGAAGAGAATGATGATGCATTTCTTTGCATTCAGTTTGAGACCGTGATTAGTACACCAGTCGTTGGTCTGTATGAGACCCTCCTGGAGTATACTGACATAATTTGGGGATTGAATGATTGCACCTAGTTTGCAGACATCTGCAAATGTGGTCAGCCACAACCCCTTAGTTTTGATCTAAACTTCTGAGAAGTATATACTTAACAGTAGGAGCCCCAGCACTGCAATGGTAACAGGTCTGCTGGTTGGTGTGGTGTCACCCACATTGATTGTGTATGTTTGGTTTGTGAGCCAGTTGGCAGCCCATCTTTAAATGAAGGGGGTTTGCATTCAGTTTGCTAAGTTTATTGGTAATGCTTGAATGCCTGAATGTGGGATTATGTCAAAAACCTTTGCCAGATTGAAGTATGCTGTGTGCACAGATTTGCCCTCTTCAATGGCCTTGGTCACATTTTCAAAGAAATCCACCAGATTTAACAAGCACAATCTGTCTTTCACAAAGCTGAATTGGGTATGATCCTGGGTTTGAAAGTCATCTATGTCTTTATTTATGAGGTCCATAATGAAATGTTTCATGGCCTTACAGATGAGGCTGGTCAGGCTTATGGGTCTGTAATTCTCTGGGTCTGTTGCTAGGCCACATTTGTGGAGGGGAATAACTGTTACTGTTCTCCATTCCACAGGAACAAAGCCAGTGGTTAGGCTATGATTGAAAAGGGTACTTAGTGGTGATGCTAGTTCATTTTTACCCTGTTTAGAAGACAGACTGGGATGTCTTCTGGTCCCATGGAGGATGTGTTTTTTGCCTTGGACAAGGCTTTGAGGATCTGCTCTTCAGATATGTAGGGAGGGGAGTTTGGGGAAAGGTATGTTGTAAGTTAGGAGGGGACAAGGGAGTGAAATTTTTCACCAAACCTATCTGCTAGCAGGTTTGCTATCTCTGTGGGGTCACTGTGTGTGATAACATTGGCCACTAGTTCTGTACATGCTTGGGTCCTACCTTTCAGGTTATGTACGCAGCTGTAAAAAGCCTTATGGTTATCCTTGGCTGTACTTGCTAAGTTTTCTCTCAATGGAGCCCTTGGAGGATTTGACAAGTTGTCTTATTTTCCTGTTGAGACTGAGGACGATGCTTTTCCATTGTTGGAGCCTTGCCTTTGTTGTTTTCTTGGAGAGCAGCTTTTGTGTTTATTGTAAAGTCTGTTGATGCTGGATGTCCACCATGGCAGCTTGTTTTTACTTTGGGCTCTGGCTTTGATTCTTTTTGGTATGCCCAAGTTTATATACTTATGCAAGTGATTGCACAGGGCTTTAGTGTAAACTTTGGTGTAGTTAAAACTTCCAGCTTGGGTAGAGACTTGGAATGCATTTATATCATCACCTAGAAGGGCATAGTTTGCCTTGGTGAAGTTTTTTAGTCTAATTTCACGCTTTGTGAGTTCTGGTGTTAGTGCCAGCTCAAAGGTGACTGATTTGTGGCCAGTTTTAACTAATGAGGGTCTGACAGTTGTGGCAGTGCATCTGTTTGACATGCTGGTGAAGACCAGGTCCAGAATGCTTGTTTTCCTTGTCAGTGTATGGAAAATTTGTTCCAGGACATTTGAATTAACAAAGTCAAGGAACTTTTGTGCTAGTGAGTTAGGGCAAGCGTACGTTTCCCAGTTGATGGTGGGATAATTGAAATCCACCATAACCAGTGTATTTGGTAAAATTTGAATTGTCTCCAGTTTGGTCAAGTAGGGATCGTGAGCATTGCGACCCATAGAGGGGGATCTATAACTGGTTATGATTTGAAGCAAAATAAGCTGTTGAAGTCACCATGAAAAAAGTCAACGTCCTTGATGCAGTATATTCCAATTTTATTAACCACAAAAACAGAAGATCATCAGATCTACCATACAATAACTCTTGCTTGCTTTTATAGCTAGATCCACCTACGAAATTCAATTAACAAAACAATTAAACAATTATACTGAGACAATCAAATATTATTATGATTTGAATGGGGGTCTTAACCACTGCAACCTGGACCATGGAGTTTTCCAGTCTAACTAGACAGAATGTGAATTTATCTGTAATATAGCTTGAAACACTGCCTCATTTGGTTTTCACACATTCATTTTGTGGTCTAAAGGTGTGGCAGACATTGTAGCTTTACAAGGCTGGGGTACTCTCTGAGGCCTTGAATCAAGTTTCTGTGACTGCACACACAACTATATCTTCTAGTGATAGAAGTGCTTCCAGGGAGTGGAGTTTTTGGTTTAAGCTTCTAGCATTTAGCAGCATGACCCTTATTTTGTTCTGATTAGTTAATTTCATGTTGGTAATGTTGTTTTTGAGACCTTGCCTAAAAAAGGCACTATGGGGAGGGAAGAGCCTTTGCCAAAAACATAGACGTGCCAGGTGCAAACTCTGGCAAAGCATCAAGGTTTATCGGCCATGGCTTTCCAGGCTAAGAGGAACTGAATCCCCTTCGAATGACACTAAAAACTGAGAAAATTATTAAAATCAATCATTTTTTTGTTCATACTGTGGCATCATTCTAGGTGAGGATAGTATTCTGCTCAAGGCTAGAGACATACCTACATGGGACACATACTCAGAGAGAGCAAGCATATCTCTCTTCATATAGTCCAGTGAGGTGCATCTCAAGTTATTCACACCAACATAAACTATGACAGAGTCATAATGGTACTTGTTGCTGAGAGACCTGAGTGCATGCATGAAGTGATGAATCCTAGCACCAGAAAGGCAGCTGACCATGACTTTCTCCTTGTCCAGCCTAGTGAGTGGGACATCTGAGTGTCTCACTATTGACTCTCCAATGAGAAGAAAATTTTTTTTTTGAGTGTTACGCCTTACTGGCTTGTTGAGTGAGACACTGGTGTTGTTGTGTTCATGGGTTCTGTGGGTCTGTGTTAGTTGTAGCAGTCTTGTGTTTTGCAGGTCTCTTGTGTTTCGGTAAGTTTTTCTAGAGAACCTCTGCTTCTGTGGATTTATGTGTTTAATGCATACTATGTGTATGAGTAGTGGTATATGTATGAGTAGTGGTTCTATGAGCATATGTAGTGGTGGGTGAGTTGACAACCTTCTCTGTGTTACTGTTTTGAGTGAGAGAGAGCATGGAGTCTAGATTCTTGGTGTAATTGTGTTATTAGTACAGAATTGTCTGTTTATATGAGGCAATTGCTACACTGCCTTAAGAGACCCAAGTTGACAAGGTTGTCAGGAGAAACAAGGGAAGTCCAAATGTCCATATAGCTAGGTTGAAGACTGTTGTCACTAGCGGTGGCTATTCAGAATAGATCATGGAGGAACTCAGTAGATCGATCTTGACTTAGCCAAGGCCTTTGACACAATCCCCTACTCAGGTATCATTGAGAAACTTTCCCAGTTAAGAATTAACCCATACACCACTAGATGGGTGGCAAACTAGCTCACCATCAGAATGCATACTGTCAAAATTGGGGATTCCACCTCCAACAGTAGACCAGTTATGAATAGTGTACCACAGGGATCTGTGCTCGGCCCTCAACTATTTGGAATCTGATGGTCTGTGGCTTACCAAGTTCACAGATGACTGAAACCTAGGTGCAATCATTGAGTCCCCAGCAATGCTAGCATATTACAAAAGGGCCTAACAGACTAAGTGAGTATGAGGGTGGTGACATCGTACACAGTACTGAATTAGCTGAGTTAAGATGGATATCTGAATTGCAAGCTAACCATACACCTGGGTTAAATGCTTGTATGCTTCTAAAACCCTTATTGAAGGGGCATAGGTTCTGCTGTTGATTCTAATTGGTTGCTATTTGTTTACATATGGTTGATTTTAGCTGTTTTTTAGATCTGATGAAGAGCTAATGCTTGAAAGAGCTTATCTGTGTGTTAAATAAAGTTTTAACTGGTTGTGGTGGCTCCAGTGGGTTTTCTTTTTATCCTGTAAGGTTTTATATTTTAGTTATAATCCTAGTGTTGGGTGTCATATAATAGAACATTTACAGTTACCCTTATATATTTGATACTTTTAATTTAATACTACTGTTAGAATCAGTCCTATTTTTTCCTTAAATGTTATGTCGAGTAGTATATGAATAGACATTGAAAAAATCTTCCCTTTTAAGGTTCAAACTTTCCATAATAAATTGTTCTGAGATATTTGGTTTTGTTATCATTAAAAAGACAACAACAACAGAGAAACACAATTCTAATTTTTTATCACAAGTATCATTCTATAGATTAATATATAAACTATCCTTTTGGTATACTGCAAACATTCAAAACTATTTAATAACTGACAATGGTTTAAAATGCAATTCACTGTTTTATTTATCTAACTTGTATTCATTGACATCTCAGCATATGATTCTAAATATTATGATTACTTACTTTTAGACAGGAAGAAGTAACCTGGACAGGTCTTAGAATTTTAGAACTCCCACAGCATCACAAAAGTGCTCATGACTCTAAGTTGTTTCAAACTGGTTTCATGATAAGGGTTTGAAGATGAACAATCCATCAGTTGTAATTCACACAAAAATGCTCACAAGTGAATCAAAGCCACCTCCATACATACATCAATCTTTCAAACCCCTCCATACCACAAAAAACAACAAAAAAAAATCTCAAAGTATCCCAACCACCAAAAAGCTATTGCACTCAGAGAAATAACATTTAATGATTCAGCAAGCAGTATTTGTATAAGATGCTTAATAAAAAGCTGATTGTCAGTTATTAAAGGTGACATAGCATATAAGCTTGCATTAAAAGAATGACAGTTATATGTGATCCAGGTTTAACTTGTAAAAGTATGAGTATTATCTAATTATCTGATATCATTCCACAATAACTTTTATATATATATATATATATATATATATATATATATATATATATATATATATATATATAAATCTATATTTTATGCTTTGTTCATAATATATCATGTCTTTCTTGGGATTTATTGCATGTCAAGTATACTATGAGTAGTACACTACTGGACCATTTTAAGAACCCAGAATGTAACTTAACATGCCTCTTTAGTGTCTTTTGTTGCATCTTGTATTATATTTAATAGTACATTACTCAACTATGCCAAAATATCATAAAGTGTGCCACCTAAGTTTCATCATAATAATGATTAACTTTTAATAAGATGATTATGTACCTCTTAACTGTACAGATTTTCTCAGACTGTCCAGATTTTTGCCTCATATTTTTTGTCTGTTTCTCATAAAATTGTGGTTTTCTGGCAAATCACTGCCAGATTATTCAGGGTTAAAGTCAGAAAATAATGGCAGGCGTTTGAGTTTCAGACTTTATACCCTTCAGAAAATTCATGCTAATGCAAAAAATGTTATTCTATCAACTTTTTTAAGTTTGTAAGAACACTATTTAAAAAGTGCACCTATTTTTGTGCCTTTGTCCCCCATTATTTATGGCTTTGTCCAGATTTCTTGCTGTAAGAGGTTGAGAGGTATAAAGATGAATAGTTTATCCTTTTAAACTCTAAATAAAAATAAGTGGCTTTAATTTCATATATATATATATAACTAAAATAATCAAACTTTAACATTTTAGAAATGGAACTAGTAACCATTTGAAGTAGGGAAATAAATAAATAAATGATTTACCTTGCAAAAAGTAATGTGCAGCACCTGTTCATAAGCATTCAAACACTTATTTAAATTAATAAGACTTTATAACCATGAAATACATTGATTTTCATTTGTTCTTCAGTTTTTTTTTGCTGTTTTAGTCTTTTATTAAACAACCCTTTCTTGTTGTATTTCTCTTGTGCTTTAATATTGTTGTTCTTTAAGCTTATAACAAGTGGTATGCATACTTCTTCTCTTGGTCATCACTAATATAGAACAGCCATTGTCAAATCTTATATTATTTCCTTTAATATTAATTGGATAATTAGTCCATATAGCTTTTAAAACTAAATCCTTATCCTGAATTGAGAAAAATCTTAAGATCACTGACCTTGGTGAAGATTTTTTTTAATGATGAGTTAGAACATGATTTATGTGCCCTTTCAATGCCAAAGGAAAAAGCTTTGAGGCAGGTTCAAAGTTTTTGGCAAGCAGGTATTAAGGAATTGAATCACACTGTCTCCCTCTTCCTTTTCAGGAATCCCATCCTGATATTATTCCTTGTAAATCTGTTCTCTAAGTCTTCTATTTTATCCCTGAATAAATTATTTTGTTTCAGAAGAAATTCAGTGTTGTTCTCATTTTCAAGTAATCTTCCATCAAAATCAGACATTGCCTCTTCTATACTCAAGATTTGTAATGAGTGTTTTTTAAAAGATTCACTCAGCACTTCAACTTGTTTTTTACATTCCTCTTTAAAATTGTCCATTTTGTTTTCTAATGTATCTGTCTTTACAGATAACTCACTGATGTTACTTAGTATAGCCTGTATGTCTTTTCTCATAGTACTGTCCTGTACACTGGGCTCAGAGTGGCTCATTCCGAGGCAATTAGTTCTTTCTAGTTTTCTTGACAGGAAAAATGAATTAAAAGAGTTTCAAACTTGTTATTTTTTGTAGTAAATCTTTTAGCAAATGTTCGGCTACAAGTCCATCACATTTTGAAATGTTCTATTTGAGTTTTTTAGTAAAAATCCTGTCAGAGATGTTAAAATAAAGCAGAGCTAAAAAAACAGTGCTGTTAACTGCTTACCATCTTGACCCCCCCCCCCCGTGTTCCATGATATGTTGAAAGTAACCATGTATGGTTTCTGTAAAAGGGTGATGGTCCATGGGTACTTTAAAATCCATAAGTTCTACTGTTTCCTCAGGAGCATGTTCTCCCACCCAAAAGAAAGTATTTTCAGGGTATTACCTGGTTTAAGATAAACACTACTACAGATGTTTGTTATTACAGCAATGATTTGCTATCCATTTATTTCTGTTGACTTCAGGTTGTTGAGCATAAAGTTCAGCGTACTGTGAGCTGGGACTGAATCTATTCCTGCTCTTTAGGATGTTCTATCCGTATGGAATGTGTTATAACCAGGTAGCATGAGTTCAACATTCAGAATGTAAGGCTTTAATTAATGTTTGGGGAAGGCAACCACATAAGGGTAAGCTTTGTACTATAAAACCCATATATTTGTAGCAATTATAAACTCTGTTATTGCAAACCTAATGGAAATATGACTATTGTTTGTATTTCTTATCAAAATATTACGACTTTGCTTTTCCAGTATCATTTATTTTGCCTCAAACTTATGTGAAGTTATTTAATCTTAAAGGTTTATAGACCTATAAATGAGAGGATACTAATTTATAAACAAAATACCTTGGAACTGAACCTGTTTTAATATGGCAATGTTGGCATCCTTTTTGGTATTTTATGAGTTCCAGAAATATGTGTGAGGTGAGTTATTCATTAATTAGTCATACTTCGTGGTCTTTAATCAAACAATCAAGCAATTGTACTAAGAATTTAATCACCAATATTACTTTTTAACATATTTTTGCTACTGTGACTGGAAGTGATATTAAATAGACAACTGACATTTCTTTCTCTTTATCTGTTGTTTTCATTGTGCCTTAATAAACCAAAATTCAGCCGTAGTGCAGTGCACATCTAATAAAGATTAAAAAAATGAATAAAAACAAGTCACCATAAAACCCCTTATTGTATGTAAAGCATAAACATTTTTGATTTGCATACAGGAAAGGAGTTTTATCATAACTTGTTTTAATTTATTTGCATCACACTTTACTTTATCAGTCTCATTCTATTTGTTGACTTAGTAAAGAGCAGGAATACAAACAAAATGGATAGTATTTATTTGAAATTGTCATAAACCTAACTTTTCACCATAAGTTAAAAAAATGATAAGTGCAATGTTAAAAAAGTAATGCTTTGGAAGCAGGTTCATTTTTTAAACAACTGCATTGAATTATCACTTAAGACACATGCAAACATTCAGCGGGGCTATCTTTTCATGCTGGTTGTTTTTTTTATTAGGCATGTTGCTTTTAAGTCTTGGAGATTCTGTCTTACCACAAATCACAAAAGATTGGGTGGCATGCACCCTGATTCAGTTATCAAGCTAACATTTTTAATAAGTTTAAAAGGCTGTCTCTCAATATTTTCATGTTAAAAATTGTATGGGCACTGTGAGGAACATATGTCACTCCGCCTAAACCCTCTGTCTCTGTTAAATTAGCATTGAAGCAAATAAGGCCATTCTTTGTCACTGTCAGGTTTACCAGAAATTATCTGACATTATCAACTTATATTATGAATCAGTTACTTACGTATCATTTCTGGATATGCTAAATTGTATTTTTTAAAGGGAAAACAGAGTACAGATTTTACTTAGAAATAACAATATTCATTTGACTAAAGAGACTGCTGACAGAGTCAAAATTATTTATGTATGCCAGCATAAAAAAACACTTAAAATATTGTAAAGACTTGGAAATGCTTCCTTGATTTCATCTGAAACATATTTTTTAATATTTCTTATCATGATATTAAAGACTAGAGTGCATGTTTGACTTGAAAGGCTCAGTTAACTTGTTGACTTCAGCCTTTTATTACTGAATGCCAAGGCATGCACTTTTTAGAAAGTTCATGCTGACAGGAATATGCATCTCATTACGCTGAGTTTTCTATATTCAATCTGCACATTGCTTCTGTAAGTGCCTTAAGTGTTCTTCATATAACAGTATGAGAAGGACTTGACTTATTTTCCTTCTGAATATTAATATGGAAATTGCAGGGTTCATTCTTCAGTTCACTGCTGGGAAAATTCATATTTCAGCTGTATGAAATAAACTACTAGTACTGACCTAATGGTTTTATGTTCTGCTTTCAGTATCAGCCAGTTTTAAAAATCTGCTCTTGTGCATCTCACAGAACGCCTCTAATCAAAACATATGTTTTCCATTTCAAATAATGGTAGATCCTTCACATAAAAACTGTCTCCGATTTTTTTAAAATGTGTATAAATCTACATCAGAAGTTTATGTTTATGATAGGCTGTTATATTCCTGAACCTGCACTTCAATTCTTTGCATTTGTACAGTGCAACAATTACTGAAACAATATAAGATATTCCACATCTCAGGAGTCCCAAATAAGGTTCTGTCTTTTAAATCAGGTTATTATGTGAATTAAATCTACCTGTAATATATGGTTTTGCATTGACCATCTTGATAATGCCTCAATATCAGGAGAAAACAAGCCTGTTAAGTACCTTTTGATGCCAGAATGGTGCTTAACAAGCTTTTGTTATACACCCTAAGTGCTTTTAAGTTTGGATATTATCTTAGAGATGAACAGAGTACAACACTGGCCAGCAAAGAATGGAATCAGAAGGTAAAACAGCTTTTAGAAGCTGTTAGAACTTTACTCTGCCACACTTACAATCAAAAAAAGCATGGTGGAATGAAAAATCTAACAGCTTTTAAAGTGGTTCTTTCTTTAGAGGTATACTTCATTTCTGCCTTCTGACAGTGCTAAGATATTTTAATGGCTTTCAAAGGCTTTGAAGGCTGATAAAACACTTTGCACTTCTATGTACTTTTTTCTGTGATTGGCAGTACATGCACCAGATAAAGCTCCATGCATTACTAAAAATTATGATATGGTAACAGATCACAGGATCATAGGAAGTTAGGCTAATGGCCCTTGAGTCTTTTTAAGCCTACCCATTATTACCCCAATTTTCTCAATTATCAATGCCCATGAGCTAGAATGGTTTTGGTATGTGTCTGTGCATTAAGGAATCTACAAACTGCCTCTGTCCATAAGGGCCAAAGGCAACAAGGCAGAGGTAAACTTGTGATTTCCTATCCATTGGTGTAAACTACATTTGTATAGGCTTACGGAATAGCTCTATTTCACATGAATGGGGAGTCTGTTCCAGACAGGGCCTAATCTATGAGACACATATCTGTCCCTCCAGTATTTTGCTTATGTCACAGATGAGGTTTAGATCCTTAGATCAGGTAATTCTACTGTTGTTTGTTTTGCGAATGTGTAGCAGATCCATCAGAGCTGAATCAGAGAATTCCTTTATTTATTTAACATTTGTTGACCGGGAAAGTCCGACTTGGAACAATGCCAATTTTCAGTGGAGGCCCGGGGTGAAACGCTCCAAACGCATGTCTTTGAATTGTGGGAGAAACTGGAGCACCCGGAGGAAACCCACATGAATGCAGGGAGAACATGCAGACTCTGCACAGAAGGCACCCCAGCCGAGAATCGAACCGGAAAACCTCTTGCTATGAGGTGACAACACTACTGCTGCACCACTGCACCATCCTTAAGGTTAGGCGTAGATCACCTCTCAGTAGTCTTTAGAAGACTGAGTACAGGGACAGGGATTTGAGGCAGTCCACATGGAATGTGTTATTTATAGCCTGCATTTTTTAGTAAGGAACCTTTGTGGTCACTCCAGCTGTTGCAAATGCCTGGTCAGGTACATGAAAAAGGGTACATTGTACTCAATTATTGGTCTAATGAGGGCTGAGTATGGTGGGATTATGATATTCATAGATCTGGATGCCATGCCCTTATTTATAAGTTGTGCCTGCACCTGTCAACCTCTTAGAGCATGATATCTGGACAAAGTCATGAATAAAAGTGGGACAAAGGCCCAAAAATAGGGGCAATTTTTAAATATTGCTCTTACAAACTTAGAAAGTCAATAGATTAACAGGTTTTGCATTAGCACGACTTTTCTAAAGGTTATGAAGTGTGAAACTCAAATGTCTGTCACTATTTCCTAACTTCAATCTTTAATGATTTGCCACTAATTTTGCCAGAAAACTACAATTTTATGAAAAATGGACCAAAAATATGAGGCAAAATTATGGACATTCTGCAAAAATTTGTACATTTGAGAAGCATGGTTGTACCATGTAGAAGGAGTTTCTCACTACTATAGACACATGGTGATCAAAGTTCAGTGTACTGTCAACCTAACACTGGGTCAACTCTTAGGGGAGAGTTTTCAGTGTTGTAATTTGCAGGGGAGGTCATCTTCACAAAGGGTAGAATTATGCTTTTGTCTGCACTGAATTTTAGGCCATTTTTCTGGCACCAGTTATTTGTCTGTTAGACCCTTTTGGAGGATATCTTCATCTTTAGGGAATTCAATGATTCCAACAAGCTTGCAGTCATCAGCAAATATGGTCAGCCAAAGGCCATCTACATTTGCCTTCACTGCAAAGAAGTATATTCCAAACAGCAGAAGTCCCAGCACTGAACCCTGTGGGATACCACTAGTAAGAGGCCTATTACTTTATCATGTATTCTCAACATGGATGCCAAGATTCATTTCTTGAGAGAGAGAGAGAGAGAGAGAAGCACTCAAGATGAATTTTTAGGAATCCATTTCTTTAAGACAAAATACAGGGGTTATGACTGGGTCTTTGATCTTAAGGAGTTTATTATGTGTATAACATCCAATCTGAAAACCAAAATAATTTAAAATAATAATTTTGAGGCATTATAAAAAACGTATAACCACAGGAAAAAAATTTCAACTAAACCCACTCTCATCAACATAAACTGTACAATGGATATATATTTCACTGCCTCTGTGACCTCCATCACGAACAAATAGAGCCTTTCTTCTACGAGTCTATTGAAAGTGCTTTGACATTCTAAACCAGATATGTTCAACATGTGAAACTGCTACTCAAAACAAAAACAACTGACCTTGCTCTTGACTACCCATGTGAATATCTCAGGAAAGCAGTGGCTTGTCTCATTACAGTTCTCCTAACCTGACTTATAATGGCACAGTATGGTCTTATAGGTTCATAGGTAGGTACTAGACTATCGGGCCTAGGGCCTATATAAGCTGGCTTTTGCCACCCAAGAAAATTATTTTCCTGTGCCCCTATCGAGCAGAGCCACAGAAGTGATCCCCGGGGTGAATTTCCTGTTTCCCATCCAATCATCAAGATTTTTCTTGAAGAGTGCTAATGAGGAGCTTTGTTTGATATAGACAGGTAGTTTGTTCCAGAGTATGGGAAGTCTCTGGAACAGGAATCTATCCCTCCAGCATGTTCTGTTTATTGTGGTGACAAGGTTTAGGTCCCTAGAGTGTGTAGCTTGGAGGGACTGAGATTTCTTTAAGTGAATCATGTCCAACAGATCTGGGTTTGACATAGCTTTGTATGTTAGGCACAGATCACCACTGAGTAGGCGATATGCAACAGAGTAAAGCTGGAGTTTTTTTGAGACGGTCTGTTTAGGGCATCTGTTTGAGGCCAGTAATCCTGTTTGTGATGTATTTCTGCGGCCTTTCCAGTTGTTGTAGATGTCTTGTGAGGTACATACCAAAAGGGCATTGTACTCTATAATGGGTCTAATGAGTGACGAGTAGAGGGGAACAATTACCTCTTTTTTCCTGGATGAGAAACCTTTTGTGATGAGGTGTGCCATGTAGAAGGATTTCCTGACTACTGTGGTGATGTGATTATTAAAGGAGAGACTACTGTCCACCTGTGTCTCAAGGTCTCTTATCACACTTTCGGTGTTAAGTAGACTACTGCCTATGTGGTAGTTTATGGGTACAGAGTTTTTACCAAAGGGGATGACAATGCACTTTTTGGCATTCAGCTTGAGGCCATGGCTTTGACACCAGGCATCTGTCTCAATAAGGCCCTTTTGTAGAATGTCCACATTGTTAGGAGTTTCAATTATGGCTCCTAGTTTGCATCTGCGAACTTCGTTAGCTAAAGACCTTCTGTGTTAGCCTGTACTTCAGATAAGTAGATACTAAACAGGAGAGGACCCAGGACTGAACCCTGTGGTACTCCACATGTCACTGGTCTGAAGTCGAATTTGGAGTCTGCTACTTTCACAGTGTGGGTTCTGTCAGTGAGCCAGTTGGCAACCCATCTTATGACACAGGGATTTATACCTAGTTTAGTGAGTTTATCTATAATTCCAGAGTGGGGGATGGTGTTGAAAGCCTTGGCGAGATCTATATAGGCTGTGTGAACCACCTTACCCTCATCTACGGCTTTGACGACTGCTTCAAAGAAGTCTATCAGGTTTAGGAGACATGAGCTGCCTTTCACAAATCCAAACTGGATGGGGTCCAGAGTTTGGAGATTAACAATGTCTTTGTTTATAAGTTCCATGATGATATGTTCCATGGCCTTGCAGACCAGGCTCGTCAGGCTAATGGGCGGTAGTTCCCAGGGTCTGTGATGGCTCCCCCTTTATGAAGTGGGATAACCATCACTGTGCACCACTCAGTGGGCACAAAGCCCTAGGTGAGGCTATGATTAAACATGGTACTTAGCTGGGGTGCCAGTTCGTTCTGTAGTTTTTGTAGAACGCAACCTGGGATGTTGTCAGGTCCCATGGATGCTGTGTTCTTGGTTTTGGAGAGTGTGTTTTTTTACCTCTGCAGCTGTGATTACAGGACTTTTGCATTTTTCTGGTATAGAGATGGGCCATTTAGGGGTTTAGAGTGGGGTAAAGTTAGCACTGAACCTATCTGCCAGGATGTTGGCAATATCAGTTGGTTCTGTATATTTAGTGCCATTGTGCTGTAACTCAGAGCAGATCTGAGTGTTGCCATTGAGATTCTTGACATAGCTATAGAATGCTTTGTGGTTGTCTTTAGAATCAGTGGTGATTTTGTTTTTGTAATTAGCTTTGGAGGATTTTATGAGGGATCTCAGCTTCTTACTGAGGCTGACCAGGGAGTTCTTCCAATCATGGTATTTTACTATTTTATGCAACAGTTTCTTTCTTCTATTGTAGAGTTTGTTTATGGCAGGGGACCACCAGATTGGCTTCCTTTTTTTGGAGGATAGCATCTTGGTTCTTTTAGGGATAGCATTTGTGTAGGATTCAACAGTCGTACCTCTACTGGCCATCTGCATGGGTGTGATGAAGTTTGCCACTTCTGTCTTAAGAAGCATGAAGTTGACTTTGGAGAAATATTTTACAGTGGTTTCCCTAATGGGGGTGGGGGCGGGATGTGGATGTCTAGGGTGAGTAGCTTGGAGTCGGATCTGACCAATGAGGAATTGACCTCTGTTGTGGAACACCGGTCGCCCATGTTGGTAATGACCAGGTCTAGGATATTGCTGCCCCTGGTGGGGGTGTAGACATGTTTATCCAAGGCATTGGAATTTATGAATTCCAGAAAACATTGAGCAAAAGAGTTGAGTTGTTTTCCCAGTTAATGGTGGTGTAGTTGAAATCGCCCATTATTAGGGTGTTGGGTTGTACCCTAATATTTTCCAGTATATCAAGAAATAAGGAGTGGGAATCCTGTGGCATGGTGGGGGATCTGTAGCAAGCTACAATTTGGATTGTGGTCTTGCCCAGAGTTAGTTGCACTTGGATAATCTCAGATGCATTATGCTGAGTAACTAGCCTGTAGACGTGGATATCCTTAATGAATACGGGCACACCTCCGCCTTTAGTGCTTCGGTCCAGGTTAGGTGGCCGAAAGGTGTGGCATGAATTATAGCCTGGTAATGCAGGGGTGTGCTCTGGAGCCTTGAACCAGGTCTCTGTCACTACACAGATGTCAATGTTCTCCATTTTAAGGAGTGCCTCGAGTGAGTGCGTTTTGAGATTTAGACTTCTAGCATTGAGTAGCATTACCCTCAGATTTTTCTTGCTTGTACCTGTTACAGTGGTGAATTTGTCATTTGAACCTTGCCTAAAAAAAGCACTATAGGGGTGGCAAGAGCCTTAGCCAGTATCCGGAATCCCAAGGGCGACAGGTGCAGGCTATCTCTGGCAAAGCATCATGGTTTGTTGATCATGTCATCCCAGGGAGACAGATACTGGATCCCCTTAGAATGACACCATAAGCTTAGCCAATTACTGAAGTCAATAATTTTGTCCTTCTACTGTGGTATCATTCTGGGTTATGGCAGGATACTACTCAGGGCTAGGGTCTTGCCTGGCTGGGCTACAAGATCGGAGAGTTCCTCCATGTCTCTTTTCATGTAGTCCAGGGAGGTACATCTCAGGTCATTCACACCAACATGGACAATGACAGTGTCATATATGTACTTGCTGTGGAGTGAACTGAGTGCGTGCATTATGTGGCGGATCCTTGCATCTGACAGGCAGCTGACAGTAACTTTCTCCTTGTTTAGCTTGGTGAGTGGAACATCAGTGTGCCTGACTATAGAGTCACCTATGACTAGAGTGTTGGGTACGTTGTTATGCCTTATGGGCTGTGGTTGAGTGGCACACTGAGTTTGTGGGCTGTGTGTCATTTGGGTTGTGTTGGGGGGTGGAGGTTGCTTGCGTTTCTGCTTTGGAGGTCTCTGTTGTTTGAGCAGATTTTTATTGAGAGTCTCCGTGAATGTAGGTGTGTGTTTTGTGTTTCTATGTGTGTGCTTTGGTGGTGTGGGTTTTGAGGGACTATGTGATGAGTGGGGTGTGGTGCAATTGTTTACCTTTGCCTCTTGACTGTCTAGTCCAGTCTTGGGTGAAGAGAGCTTTGCTTCCAGTTTGGCTATATAAGTGCATCTCTCACAGATTGTAGTGTTGGGTGGTAGGAGGAGAGGGTTAACTGTGTATATGAGGCAATTGCTGCATTGCCCCAAGATACCCAGATTCATCAGGTAGACAGGAGAAAATACCAGGAGCTGACCCTTAGACATGCTTAGATAGGTGCTTATTTATTAAATACTAAAAACTGTTTTCCACTAGACAAGTGAGGAACGTTGAGTGCTGTAGTAATTTGTAGGTTATTTAGTGCTTACAATGTGTTCTGAACAAGTGCTGAGCTCAAAGAAACAGATTTGAGTGCTAAAATTAAAAAAAAAACTGGCTAGTTCTGAGGGAAAATTTGAAGAGCAGACTTTATGGTGCCAGGAACAGTTTAAGCTTAGCTAAGCATAGCTAAGCGGTGATGCATAAAGTGTATTGTACTCTAGATAGTATGCAATGCAGTACCATTACAAACTGCAACAGAAGCTAACACTAAGTCATTTATACAGCAGCTCAAGTCCTAATTAGCTAACACACATACACAGACACAGGCTCACAACACATGAAGCATTCAACTATGGGCAACTGCAGACACATGGAGAGCATGTAGATTCTACATAGAGTGCATCACAGCATAACAGCAAACTGAAGAACCAGACTATGTGAGGCAACAACAGTAACTGCCGTCTAATAGTTTCCCAACAACAAATTATTTTATTCTATATATCTGTACAAGTTATGTTATGTGATGTTGCATGGATGTCCACTGGGGTTAAATCACATTTTCAGCAGAGTTGCAGAGAGAAAATGTATTACTAATAAATAGATAATATGAAATCATATGCTTATACAAGTATATACGCATAGTAAACATGGTTACAATAAATGAAGATATAATGAACATCACACAATTAATTTGACAGTAATTATCTAATTCCTTCACTTTATAATTTGTTGAACTAATTCCTTGTGCTTTTTTCATACAAGTTGAACAATAAATGATACATCTGTGACTTTTTGCAAACTTTTCTCTCCCTGTCTGCTGATTTCTATCTGCATGCACTTGTGTGTCCATGCACATGCAAGTGTACTATTTCAGTCAGAATTTAGAATGCAGCTGTGTCCCAGATAAAACTGTACACATTCAAATCACTGTAAGTATTGAGAAAATCCACCATAAAATAAATGCGCACATGTGAAAAACTAAAACAGCAAGTATTGTTAGCTCATTTCACAGAGACATAAGGAAGCCATAGGAATGAAGCAGAGCAATGTTTAATTTTCTAAAATTTAATCAAGCAAATAATACAAATCAATAATTGCAATACCTTATCCTCAGCTTACTTTTACGGGAACATTTTGAACAGAAGTTTGAAAAAAAATTAGCATTATTAAGCAATGTTAACACACTCTAGCTACCAATTTTACACATATATTTGGAGTGTGTGTGTGTGTGTGTGTGTGTGTGTGTGTGTGTGTGTGTGTGTGTATGCGTGCATGTGTGTCTATGCATATTATACATATATATGTATGCATGTGTTTATCCACGGTAGTGGTGCTGCGGTAGTGTTGTCGCCTCACAGCAAGACGTTGTCCCGTTCGATTCCCAGCTAGAGCGTCTTCTGTGTGGAGGCATGCATGAATGGGCGTGCCTTCGTTGAAGGTTGTGTGTCAGGGCTGGTAACTTGGCACATAAAAATCCTCTACCAAACATTAGTGGACCGGAGTTCCACTGTGGCGACCCTTAACCGGGATAAGCCGAAAGGCACAACAACAACAACAACATGTATGCATGTGTTTGGGTTCTTTTACAAGGACTTAAATCCCAAGGGCTGGAAGATCACTGTCTCAAAGCTAGGGGCTCAAAGTATTGTATGCTTGTACAGGCATCCCCTTGTTCTCAAGCTCAAATATGAGTTTGAACAAGCAGTTGACACACCTTACCAGAACACATTATAGTATTTGAATACAAACAAGGTATGTGCTATGACTATGGGGAGGGAGGTGGAGGGGCAGAAGTGTAGATTAGGGCCCCTATAAAGAGGAGGATTTAGGTTTCGTTAGTAGGAGATGAGTTTTACGGTGAGAGAGCAGGAAAGCCGTTTTAGGATTAAGCAGCAGAAGAGGAATTTTAGGGTTAGAGAATAGGAGGGGAGAGGAGTTTAGATTTAGGAAGCGATCAGGAGAATTTAGGCTTAGGGAGGGGGTGCTAGCATTTTAGGTGGATAGGGAGTTACTGGAGACTTTAGTTTAGGGAAGGGGAGTGAAGTTTTAGGGTTAGGGTGTGAGGACTTGGGTTAGGAACTGGGTGCGAGTTTTAGAGTTAAAGTTAAATTGGGCTAGTTGGTGTCAGAGCACTTCCTTTTCAAGCAAGTGACAGTGAGCAAGTGGTTCATGAGCTGCCAACACACAAACACTTGAAGTAGACCCATAATAACATTTCCTTCAGACACAGGCATACAAGAAGGTCATTTAAAGCAATGCTTTAAAATTATTATTTCCATTTATATTTCTTGTTTTAATGGTACAGCTTATTCAGCCTGTGCTTGCTGGATGCTTAACAGCTTTATTTAACAAATGTTAGCAGAAAATGCTGAAGATTATAAGATGAAAATATATATACCACATGGAAACAAAGTCCAGTTTAAGAAAAAAAGGAAATGTGGTATTAGGCCTACATCTGCTAGGAAAAAGTTCAGATTTGGGCTGGCTACCAAAATGATTAGAGTAGCATTGTAGAAGAACCTTCACCATCCCACAATGCTAAATCCCATCTCTGCTCCTAGGATGGCATCGCACTAGGGTGTTCTCCATATATTACCTGGCACTGTGCCGGCTCCAAAGTATTGAGATTCAGAAGCATTCACTGTATATGGACTTTGTTGCCTTCTGCTGGTGTATTTTGATTATCATTAAGCCTATCATTTAGCCTCAGAAGCTTTCCCAAGTCAGCCAACCTGGAAAAAACTATGAGAGTCAGAAGAATCCAGTGCACATTAGCCTTATTACCCACTGCTGATGCAATCTGATAATCATTAAACATATCATATATGCTTGGAATTTCTCCTAGGTAAGTCGTCCCCACAGCCAGCTATATGTTAGCCTTAATACATCTGATACAACAGTGAAAAAAGTCATAGGTTCATAGGTGTTGACTAGGCTAGTGACTACAAAGGCCTTTTTAAGCCTAGCCATGAATCCCAAATCTCTGACAAGTTCTGGTACACTTGATAAGTGTAAGCAGGGGATTGGGAGGTGAAACATTTACAAGCAGAGGCCTGGGAGATGAACCATTTACAGGTTGCCTGTGTCCATTAGAGACATAGGTGCCAAACCAGGGATGAATTTCCTGTTCCCCATCCAAGTGTCCAATTTACACTTGAATTGGGTTAGGGAGGAACTCTGCTTCACATGAATGGGGAGCTTGTTCCAGAAATGGAGTAGTCTCTGTGATTCATACCTGTCTCTCCAGCAGGTCTTATTTATATCACAGGCAAGGATTAAGTCTTTAGAATGGGTAATTCTGGTGCTGATAGTTTTGTGGATATGCAGGAGGTCCATCAGAGTGGGGTCTGACAATGCCCTGCATGCCAGGCATAGATCTCCCCTCAACACCCTGTAGGAGACACAATACAGGGATAGGGCCTTCAGGCATTCTGCACAGGACATTTTATTTATGCCCTGTATTCTTTTAGTGAGGAACCTCTGTTGACATTCCAATTATTGGATATACCAGGTTAGGTACATACCAAAGGGGACATTGTACTCAGTGATAGACCTGATGAAGCTGAATACAGTGGAACAATGGCTTCCTTGGACCTAGATGCCATACCTTTATTTATAAGTTGTGAAACATAGAATGATTTCCTCACTACTGTAGACACATGATTTTCAAAGGCTAGATTACTGTTTAGGTGTGTCCCCAAGTCCCTAACTACTGGGTCAACTCTAAGAGGTGTGGTTGTCAATATGATAGTTATAGGGGTGGATAACTTCCCAAAGGATACTGTTATGCATTTCCTGGCATTCAGTTATAGTCTGTGTCTCTCACACCAGTTGTTTGTCTGTGCCAGCACTTCTTGGAGAACATTTGTGTTGGTGTGGGATTCAACAACCGTTCCTAATTTGCAATCATCTGCAAATTTGTTCAGCCAGAGACCACTGACATTGGCCTTGACTTCAGAGAAGTAAATGCCATAAAGAAGCGGTCCAAGGACCAATCCCTGAGGGACCCCACTTGTGACTGGTCTCTTTGTAGAGGTGGACTCCCCAGTTCTAACTTCTTGGGTCCTCTTTGCGAGCCAGTTGGCTATCCACTGGGTGACATATGAGTTTGTACCTAACCTCTTGAGTTTGTCAAAAATGCGGAATCGGGTACTGTGTAAAATGTCTTGGCCAGGTCAATGTAGGCAGTGTGAACCATTTTGGCCTCATCCATTGCTTTGGTGCCCTTCTTAAAGAAGTCCACCAGGTTCAGTAGGCATGACCCGCACTTGACAAAACTTAACAGGGTTGGGAACTGTGTCTCTGGAGGTTTACTATATCATTATCAATTATTGCCATGATAATTCTTTCCATGGCTTTGCATAAAAGACTAGTGACACTTACAGGACTGTAGTTTCCAGGGTCTGTAGATGGCCCACCTTTGTCCAGAGGGATGACTGTTGCTGTTTTCCATTCATGAAGCATGAAGTCTGTTTGGAAGCTAGCATTAAACAGCAATACCAGAAGGCGTAATAGGTCATGTTTCATACTGTTTAGAAGGCATCCTGAGTTATTGTATAGGCCCACTGATGCAGTGTTCCTGGCTATAGAGAGAGAGAGCATTAAGGGCATGTTGCCTAGTGATAGCAGGGGGAGTTATATTTGATGGTATTTCTTGAGGAAAGGTTGAGTGGGAGAGAAGGGTAAAATTGGAGCTGAATTTGTTGGCCAGTAGGTTTGCTATTTCTTTTGGCTCAGTATAGGTGGCTCCTTTTACAATGAGCTCTGCACACAATTATGTATTGCCTTTGAGGTTGCAGGCATAGCTAAAGAGCGTCTTGTGGTTGTCCTTGGCATGGGAGACCAAATTTACCTCAAATTTGGCTTTGGTAGACTTTATTTGTCGTTCTGAGTTGTTTGTTTAATTAGATGAGAATACTTTTATCCTGCTGGGCAGGGGCGCCGGAAGCTGTTAAAGACTGGGGGGGGGGGGGTGGAGGGTGACAGGGGCACTTAGTGAACTAAAAAGGGTAATTTTTTATAACTATTTGCTACCACAACATAGGTTTACTTGAAGGACATTTTAAGCTTAGCCAATTCCCTTTTGGTGCTTGAATTAACATTTTCTGATTGGTCTTAGCTATCCCCATGGCTGATAATTGTATATTAGCCCTAGTGAGAACAACTGTGATCATACCATAGATAATTTGAGGGGGCCATGTAACAGATGCAGCATTTAGGGACTGCCTCTATCAATTAGTGGCATAAGGGGAAATCCTGGAATACATTTTCTATTACCCATCCTTAGATCCAAGTTGCATTTGAATATGGATGGAGGAGCTTTGCTTTATTTTTATGGATAGTCTGTTCTGGAACAGTGGTAGCCTCTGTGATATATATATATATATCCATCTCTTCACAGATACCTGGACTGAGTATTTCTGATGCCATTTGACTTGCTGATGTTCAGTAGGTCCATCTGTATTATGTTGGAGGATGCTTTGTATGCCAGACATGTCACCTCTAAGCACTCTGTAGGATACTGAGTATAGTAATAAATCTTTGAGGTGGTCCATGCAAGACCTATTGTTTAGGACTTATATCCTTTTAGTAAGGTATATCTGAAGGTATTCCAGTTGCATGGGGATGGACAGCTACATGCCAAAGTGGGCATTATACAAAATAATTGACATAATGAGAGCTTTGTAAAGGGGGACAACAACATCTGCAGATCTAGTCACAATCAATTTGTTTATAAGCTGTGCAATATAGAAAGGCTTTCTTATGACTGTGGGCACATGTTGGTTAAAAGTTAGATCACCGTACACACAAGTTCCCAAATGCCAAACAATTGGATCAGTTCTCAGAGGGCATTGTCTTGATTTTGACACCAGTTATTATTTGTGACAAACCTTCCTGCATGATGGTTAAGTCATTTGGGGATTCAATAACTTCTCCTAGCTTGCAGTCATCTCAAACTTAGCTGGCCAAAGCTCTTTGGTATTTCCTTTTAGTTTTGAGATGTATATGGCAAACAGAAAAAGTCTCAGCATCAAACTCTGGGGAGTCCATTGTTGACTGGTCTCTTCCCCTGTTTTGATCTCCTGCATCATGTGAGCCAAGTTGGCAATGCAGCTGGTGATCGATGGAAGTGTTTGCTCCTACATTATTCATCTTTTGTACTACTCCTGAGTAGGGGATTGTGTCAAAAGGCTTGGCCAGGTCAAGGTAATGTGTTGTGAACTGTTTTACCTTCATCCATTGCTTTGGTAACAAGAGTAAAGCTTAATAACTGTCCATGATTTTGAGTCTTTCACACTTTCGTCTGGGCTGTTTTCAAACAAATTTTTAGGGCCATGCATAAATGTATGCATTCCTTGATTCACCTTCCTGATTGTACTAAATTATATTCCTTGTATAATACAGCACACTTGTTAGACTTAAGTTAGCGCATTTTAAATTTATTGTTTAAACATTTTTCCAGTAGGCAATGAAACAAAAATGCATTAACCAATAATGACAAAACTGCCCTATTCAGAACATTTCCATCATAAAGGTCTACTTCCACAAACAACTGCATTTTAAATTTATTGTTTGAACATTTTCCAGTAGGCAATGAAGCAAAATGCATGCACCAATAATGAAAAAACTGCCCTATTCAGAACATTTCCATGATAACAGTCTACTTCTACACACAATATATAAATATAGAATCACAGTAGACTGTAAGCCATAGGCATGTTGCACAGCTTCTTGAACTTATTTTCAATTGGGGGGGGGGGGCAAAAGGCCAAAAACCAGGGACACATTTTAAAAATTGCGTGTATAATTTTGTAAAGTTGCTTGCATAAAATGTTATGTTACCTCTATGCATTTCATTGCTAAATCTTGAACCCAGAACCATGTGCACTACAGTCAGAGCAAGATACCACTAAGCTAAACCAGCAGTTTCTTGAACAACAAGAAGACAAACATAAATGGCTATCATATAATTTAGTGAATTCAGTTCTCATGTCTCACCATAGCTCTCAATCTCTTAGGTTACACCTGAGTAGGGGATTGTGTCAAAAGGCTTGGCCAGGTCAAGGTAATGTGTTGTGAACTGTTTTACCTTCATCCATTGCTTTGGTAACAAAAATACAGAACAAAGCCAATAATGGGGGAATACAGCCCCAAAATAGGGACACATTTCAAATAATGATTTTATAACCTTATAAAATTGCTAGAATAAAAGGTTTTATTTTACCACTCCTGCAAACCAGAGGAACAGAACAAAAATGTGAGGCATAAATTCACAAGTGATGGTGATTAGGGACTTTAGGCTCTTTTTACCTGTACCCATGGTACAGGTTTTGAGCCTGAGTACCTCTAGCCACTAGGTGTATCCTGCTGGGGGCATTTCACACACACATACCACTCTGCAATAAATACAGTGCAGCAGTGTACTCACACACACCACTCTGCAATAAATACAGTCCAGCAGTGCACTCACTCTGATAGACTCCAACAGCTTCTGTCCATCCCCACTCCACTCTGCAATTACATCCTAGCAGCTTCTGCCTGCTCCACTCTGCAATTACACCCTAGTCTACAGTCCAGAGCATCTGCTCAACAGGCAGCTTCTGCAAATAAATCCTTTCTGTTCTGGAAGCAGCTTTGAATAAATCCGTTTGTTCCCGCTTGCAAAAAATGGCCGGAAACTGGAAATATGTGTGCCGACGTGATGTCATCGCACCAGTTGGGAGACATTTGGAAAACGAAAGGGACAGAGGTATGGATGATCTAAAAGTGGTGTGGCTCCCCTCCCCCCTCGGTCGATGGTTCCAGCACCCATGCTGCTGGGTGCTTCACCTAATTTTTGCCATGATTTTCTTCTTTCTGTTATACAGCCTATTGATTTTGTGATTCCATCAAGGTGGCTTGTTTTTTTGAGTAAATTCTGTACTTCTTCCTGGTAGGTACAGCTGTTATTAATCAGCAAATAATGGGTTTGTATAGGGTTTCTGTGAACAGTTCTGCATAGGCAGCACTGTTGTGAGGGATTACGGGGGCATGAAAATTTGCAAGGTTATCACTTAATGGCAAGAAGTTAGCCTTAGAGTAGTTCCTCAGCCTTCCAGGGTTAGCTGGGGGGTCCAGGTTTTATTTCTACTTCAAAGGAGACCATTTTATGGTCTGACCTTCCCAGGGAAGACATTACACTACAGGGTGTGCAGCACTCTCCCATATTAGTGTGGACCAGATCCAGTATTGTTGCACCCTTGGTTGGTGAATTGATGATCTGGTCCAGGGAGTTTGTGTTTACAAAATCCAGAATCTCTGTGCCTTAACATTTGGTGTCATATAGGATTCCCAGTTAATAGTGGGGTAATTAAAGTCACCCTTGAATATGGTATTGGGTTGGATGGTGAGTGTTTCCATTAAGTTTAAATACATGGTATGGGTTTCCTGGATCATAGAAGAGGACCTATAGCTTTCAAGGAAGTGGTATTGGATTTTGCCTGTGGTAATTTGAACATGGTGCAGCTCCAGGGCATTGTTCTGTTTGACCAGCCTTGAGGTATATTTATTTCTGATGTAAATCAACACACTTCCACCTTTAGTCCCTGTCTGTGTACACTAAATGTGTGGAAGGCATTGTAACCTTGCACTTTAAAAATGTGCTGTCTGTGGCTTTAAACCATTTCTCAGGGACTGCACAGACACCAGCACTCTCTAGGGTGGAGAGAGCATCTAGGGAGTGGAGTTTTTTGTTTAGATTCCTATACATGCCATATGAGGAAAGGACATTATGTGGGTGGTGGGCTGCAGACTGCACTACATAAGCACAGTTTAAGTGTGTTAAAAATTAATTTTCCATCCCCAGTATGCAAAGAGTCTGAATGGCTCAAGTACACTTCTCACATGTGCATGACCCTATTTGGGCCTAACACAACTCTGCACAGGATGGAGTACAGCTCCATCTGAATATCAGAACTGGTAACCATGTAAAGTTTGCAGTACCATTTCTGACATACAGGTGGAGAAGGAGCTATGCTGCATAGGGCCATTTACATTAATGACAAACTCTACTACTTACATGCTTTATGTAAATGGTCAACATTAATATAAAATGTTTAAGACTTGTGACAAAATTAACTTGATTCCTTTTGTGCAACTGGGAGTACGTTTCATGATTCCTCACTGGTCTACATGGTGTGAAAAATCATGGAGTGATTTTTTTTTTTTTTTTTTTTTTAGAATCAGACATAGGATTACTGCTTGGAGCAGTCTAACACCCCAAGAATAACATTTTGTGAAATCCACATCTGATGACAAAATAGACACACATGGGAAATGGTTTAGAATGTCCATTCTCTGTACTATGACAGTAACTGAAATCAAGATAGAGCCATGTGACATCCCACATGTACAGTAACTCCTTCATCTTCCTCTCTTAAAACCTGGTTGCCTCATGGTTTTGGCATCTTTTCAGGCTTGTTGGCTGTTGGTGAAGCACCCACCAAGAGGAGAAAACGCTGAGAGAAGAAAGGAGCCACTTTTGAGATTTTAAGTATTTTTTCCTCTGTTTATTTGCTAAGCTTTTCTGCATAGCCACCTATTTTTAGCATTTTCTGGCTTGTTAAACTTGATTTCTGCATTAGTAACTGTATTTAGAGCACAACCTAGAGCTGTTTACTGACTTTCTTGTTTGTACTTATTTTTAAAATCATTTTTTTTCTCAAAACTTGCATTTTATCTGTCTTTGGCCTAGCACTCTTGTGTGGGGTCATTTATTGCACTGTTATAACTTGTTGATACTTGTGAACCTCTGCTATCTCTGAAAAAACAAAAAAACAAAACAAAATCTTGCTTTTTTCCCACTTTTCTGAGATTTAAAAAAGTTCAGTTACAGGCATGCTGTTCTTGAACTGTAAGTTTCTTGGAGGCCATTTTTTGCTTGGGCTAAAGGGAAGTTTCTCTGTTGATCAGTGGCAGTGAAAAACATTGAGCAGCCTGCCTGCCCCTGTGGGAGTGGTTACTGACTTGAAACTGTAGTTTTATTGGCCATTTTGGGTCAATTCCAAACTCCTTCATCTTCCTCTCTTAAAACCTGGTTGCCTCATGGTTTTGGCATCTTTTCAGGCTTGTTGGCTGTTGGTGAAGCATGCACAAAGAGGAGAAAATGCTGATAGAAGAAGGGAGCCACTTTTGAGATTTTAAGTATTTTTCCTCTGTTTATTGGCTAAGTATTTCTGCATAGCACCTATTCTTTGCATTTTCTGGCTTGTTAAACTTGATTTCTGCATTAGTAACTTTATTTAGAGCACAACCTAGAGCTGTTTACTGAATTTCCTGTTTGCACTTATTTTTAAAATCGTTTTTTTCTCAAAACTTGCATTTTATCTGTCTTTGTCCTAGCACTCTTGTGTGGGGTCATTTATTGCACTGTTATAACTTGCTGATACTTGTGAACCTCTGCTATCTCTGAAAAAAACAAAAAAAAAAAATCTTGCTTTTTTCCCACTTTTCTGAGATTTAAAAAAGTTCAGTTACAGGCTTGCTGTTCTTGAACTGTTTGTAAGTTTCTTGAAGGCCATTTTTTGCTTGGGCTAAAGGGAAGTCTCTCTGTTGATCAGTGGCAGTGAAAAACATTGAGCAGCCTGCCTGCCCCTGTGGGAGTGGTTACTGACTTGAAACTGTAGTTTTATTGGCCATTTTGGGTCAATTCCAAACTCCTTCATCTTCCTCTCTTAAAACCCTCTTTTGTGCGGTTTTGAGCGTTTTTGTGCATAGCGCAACAGCGGGCAGCGCCGCCTAATTGGGTTTAAACTATTCCTGGCTCCACAAAGTCTGTTCTTCACTTTTTCCCTTAGAACTGCTCTATCTCTCAATTTTAACACCATATTCTCATTCTAAGGCCCTTCACTGGTCCAATTAAGTAATCCTACAAGTTAGCACTATTAAACCATAAGCACTACTTACTCTTATACTCTCTACGATTACCCTGTCCTCTATTGGTCCATCTTAAATTCAGTTTCCCTATATTACTCTAGCATGTCCAAAGGTCAGTCAATGGTTTCCTCTCCAGTCCAGCTGGTGAATCTGCGAATTTTGAGGCAATGTTACAACTGTCTCATGCACATGGACAACCCTCTCCTCCTCCAAACAGGTTCAAATATATGTGAGAGATGCAACTATTTAGCCAAACTGGAGGCTGAGCTCTCTCATCTCAAAACTGGTGTAACCAGTCAGGAGGAGAAGGTAACCTCACACAACACAATTCCAGTATCACATAGTCCCACCACATCAGTGAACCAAACACATAAATACACAAAAACATACTCGGAGGCTCTAAATAAAAATGTACCTAAGCAACAGAGACCTCCAAAGCAGACATCCAAGCAAATGCTACCTCAAAACAAAACATGCACAACACATAGCCCACAAAGTCAGTGTGCCAAGCAGCCACAGCCCTTAAGGCTGAATAACACACCTGATACTCTTGTAATAGGTGACTCTATTGTCAGACACACTGACGTCCCGCTCACCAGGCTGAATAAAGAGAAGGTCATGGTGAGCTGCCTGTCGGGTGCTAGGATCCGCCACATAACGCAAGCACTCAGGTCACTCCAAAGCAAATACAAATATGACTCAGTCATTGTACATGCTGGTGTGAATGACTTGAGACGTACCTCCCTGGACTACATGAAAAGAGACATAGAGGAGCTCTCTGATCATGTAGCCCAGGCTGGTATGACCGTGACCTTGAGCAGCATCTTACCCTCACCTAGAATGATGCCACAGTACAAAGACAAAATGATCGATTTTAACAATTGGCTAAAATTTTGGTGTCATTCAAAGGGGATCCAGTGTCTGTCAGCCTGGGATGACATGCTCGACAAGCCACGTTGCTTCGCTAGGGATGGCTTGCACCTGTCACCACTGGGCTTTCAGATATTGGCAAAGGCTCTTGCCACCCCCATAGTGCCTTTTTTAGGCAAGGCTCAAAAGTCAAACCCACCCCCATAGACAGCACAAGGAACAAGAAACTAAGGGTAATGCTGCTTAACGCCAGAAGTCTTAACCTCAAGATGCACGCACTCGAATTTCTCCTCAGTATGGAGAACATTGATATCTGTGCAGTGACAGAAACCTGGTTCAAGGCTCCAGGGAGCACCCCAGCACTACCAGGCTATATGTCATATCATGCTTTTCGGCCCCAAAACCCGGACCGAACCACAAAAGGAGGGGGAGTTTCCATATTTATTAAGGATATTCACACCTCCAGGTTAGTGGCATTGCACGAAGTATCGGAGACCATCCATGTGCAACTAACAGTGGGCAAGACTGCTTTTCAGTTTATAGCATCCTACAGACCACCCTCTCAAAGTCAGGAATCCCACTCAGCTTTCCTGAAAACATTGGAGAACATGAAGATCTCTCCGAACACCATTATATTGGGCGACTTCAACTACTCAAACATTGACTGGGAGCACTACTCAAGCCCCAGCACCTTAGCCAAAATGTTCCTGGAAATTATAAACTCAAATGCTATGGGACAACTAGTCACCACTCCCACAAGAGGGGACAACATACTAGACCTTATCATTACCAACATGGGGACTCTATGCTCCACACCAGAAGTATATCCCTCATTGGTAAGATCAGACCATAAATTAATTTCACTGGATGTCCACATCCCAACCCCACTCCCAGCCCAGAAAACCACAGTGAAAAACTTCTCAAAAGCGAACTTCTCACTTCTCAAAACTGAAGTGGAATCCTTCAAGGCCCCAGGGCCAGTGGAAACTACGGCCCAAACTGCAGAATCCTATATAAACACATACTACGGACATCTCCAGGAATGCATGGATCATGCTATCCCAAACAAAACCAAGATCCAATCATCCAAAGGCAGGCATCCAGTCTGGTGGACCCCTACTATAAATAAAATGTACAACAGAAGGAGGAAGCTACTACATGATAGAGCAAAATCCCTAATAGGGAAGGCATCTCTGATCAGTACTAGCAAAAAATTACGATCCTTCATAAAATCCTCCAAGGCCATCTTTGAGAGAAAAATTGCACAGGACACCAAAGACAATCATAAGGCTTTTTTCAGTTATGTTAGGAACCTGGGATGCAACTCCCAGACTTGTTCTGAGCTGATTCTAAATGACAAAAAATACACTGAACCCAAAGACATCACCAATATCCTGGCAGACAGGTTCAGTGCAAACTTCTCTACCCCCTCCCCCCCAAAAGAGCAAGTATCTATCCTGGCAGAGGGCTGCCTCCCAAACATCTCTGATGCTCAGGTGAAGGCTGCCCTCTCCAAAGCAAAAAACACTGCTTCCATGGGACCAGATGGTGTCCCAGGTTGCGTCCTACATGAACTCCAAGAGGAAGTAATCCCTCAAATAAAACAGCTATACAATCTCAGCCTCACTACAGGATATGTGCCCACAGAATGGCGTACAGCAACACTGGTCCCACTCCACAAAGGTGGAGCCTCTACGGACCCTGGAAACTATCGCCCCATAAGCCTGACTAGCTTAGTCTGCAAGGCTATGGAGAGGATCATCATGGAGCTCATAAACAATGACATTGGGGACCTACAGACACTAGCTCCTACCCAGTTCGGCTTTGTCAAGGGCAGATCCTGCCTTTTGAACCTGGTTGACTTCTTCGAAACAGTCACCAAAGCCATAGATGAAGGGAAGGTAGTCCACACAGCCTATCTGGACCTTGCAAAGGCATTTGACACAATACCCCACTCGGGCATCATAGATAAGCTATCCAGCTTAAATATAAACCCCTATGTCACAAGATGGGTCGCAAACTGGCTCAAAGACAGAACCCACAGAGTGAGAGTTGCTGGAGCCATGTCAGACTCAAAACCAGTCACAACTGGAGTCCCACAGGGTTCTGTCCTGGGACCACTCTTGTTCGGTATATACTTTTCTGAGGTACAGGCAAACGCGGGAGGACTATGGCTCACCAAGTTCGCAGATGACTGCAAACTGGGCGCCATAATCAACTCTCCAGCTGACACAAACATCCTTCAAAAAGGTCTCACAGAGACAGATAACTGGTGCCAGCACCATGGTTTAAAGCTAAATGCCAAAAAATGTATAGTCATCCCCTTTGGCAAAAACAATGTGCCCACAAATTACCACATAGGCGGAAACCCATTAAGTACAGAGAAAGTTATTAGGGACCTGGGGATCCAAGTTGATAGCAATCTCTCCTTTGAAAACCACATTGCCAAAGTGGTTAGAAAGACCTTCTACATAGCCCACCTCATCACGAAGGGTTTCACATCTAGATCAAGAGAGGTAATCGTGCCTTTATTCATCCCTCATCAGGCCCATCATAGAATACAATGCCCCTTTTGGGATGTACCTTACCTGACATCTGCAGCAATTAGAAAGACCCCAAAAGTATCTCACCAAGAGGATCAAGGGTCTCAAACAGATGCCATATGCTGCTCGGTTAAAAAAACTCCAGCTCTACTCAGTTGCATACTGCCTACTTCGAGGCGATCTATGCCTGACATACAAAGCTATGTCAAATCCAGAATTAATGGACATGCTCCACCTCAGTAAATCTAAATCCCTTAGAGCCACACGCTCGAGGGACTTGAACCTCAGCACAGAAATAAATAGAACTTGCTGGAGGGACAGGTTCATAACCCAGAGGCTCCCTTCGCTCTGGAATAGAATTCCAGTTCATGTGAGGCAGAGCACCTCACTGAATCACTTCAAGAAGAATCTTGATAGGTGGATGGGGGATCGTAGGTTTGTCCCAGGGATTACTCCTGTGTCACTATTAGACAGAGGCACAGTAAACTAAACCTTAAAAAGGGCACAGTATACTCAAATCAAGGGGTGGCGTAAGCCATACAGAATCGGGCTAGGCTTATAATTGCCCCCAGGGCAGATAGCCTAGTATGAACCTATGAACCTATAAAGTGATTCTAACTATAATCTGTGATACAAGAAGAATGGTGCACTGTTCTGACCAAGTATGTACAAGTAACACACTTTATTAAAACCAAACAATTAAGTGCTTTCATCCCTCCATTACTCGAGGAGACTTTATCAGAGCAAAATACTTTTATTAATTCTATTAAATACTAAGGTGATGTCTGCAGATAAATCAACTATTAATTACTTAAAAAAAAAACACCATTTTAAAAATGTAACCTTTTTTATATAGGAAAAACAAATTTAAATTGAATTTAGCAAGCTATGATAGCATTTGTATTAGACCTTTCAGTTTACAGAAAATACTATGGAGGTTTTCAAGCAAAGATGGAATGATTTATATAGGTGGTGTTCATCATTTTATCTACTGATTAATTGACTGATTTTTTTTTTAAAACATTAGAACTCTACAAAATCTGCCTTACCAAATCATCTGATTTTGCACACGTGACCTAACCACTTTAATGTGTTCTCCTTGACTTTCACTGTAATTGGGGCTTCGTTAGTTTCTGCTCCCACAGTCTGTATCCTACTATACATCTCAAGCACTTCATCTCTATCACCTCAAGCTTACTCAGCAGCTCGACCTTCACTGCCCAGGTTTCTGTCACACACAAACACAATGTGCAGTACCGTTTTGTACACCTTACTTTTCAACTTCTTTAGCAGTCACCCTCTTTTGACATGTTATGCCAGTTGGCTGTAGTGTCTTTTATTCAAGTTTTGACCTCCTCATCTATACTTCTGTTCTCTTTGGCCACATTTCCCATATACTTGAGGTTGTTAAACCTTTTCACTGTTTTCTCTTTTAGCTCAGATGTAAGCTTCTCTTTGATGTCCTACATTTGCTAACATGGCCACTGTCTTGTCTGAACTACATTTCATCACATGTACCTTCAGTTATGTATTTCAGCCTTCACTCATTTGCTTAAGTTCCTGTTCAAAGTCTGCATACAGCAACTTTGATGATGTGTTCCCTCTGACCTGTTTGCTGACATAATCCATTATTAGTATGAACAAATGCTGGTTCTGAGCTAAACTTTGATCTAAACCAGTTCCCATTGGGATCCGATATCTGAGCTTTGCACTAATTCTACCAATGTTTCTGGGACTTCAAACCATTACAAGACTACTCAAATCAGTTCTCTGTGTGTATTATATTCTGCATTAGTGTTATGCTTAAATATGAATATTTTTCCATTTATGGTTATCTTTTCAATCCAGTGTATTTTGAAGTGACAGCTCTGCTGAAATTCTGTCATGTTTGAAGAATCAGTACTTCATACGCTTCAACGACAGTCAAAAAGAAGTCTTAGTCTGAGTCCAAACTCTCTGAAACACTGACTTTACAATAAACTTTTTTATCTGTATCAATCACTTGCAGAATATTTTCTTGCCTTCTCCTTTGTCTAGGTTTGCAAACTTGAGGAAAAAGTGTGAGACAATTCATATTTTCTGCACAGTCTGTTAAGACATGAACATGGCTTCTCATCATGAAATACAATTATTTAGACATCTCAGTACATTATGTTTTATTCTTGAGCACATTTTAAATGTGTATTACATTAATTATTTAAATATGGAATGGTTTAATTCATTTGTAGGCCCTGTTGCATTTGATCATATGATTTCAATACATCATGTTATAAGATGTGTTTTAAAAAATTTCTTTTTCTAAAGAAGTCTTGTTACTGTGCAGAGATGAAAGAACTTAATCTTCAATAACTGATTATCTCTTGAAATTCTGCTTGGCACAGGACTTACATCATGCTGCAATGTCCCTTTCTGTTGGAGCTGGGAGCCAGTCCAAATGATGTCTATGCATTAACTGCCCCTCATTTCCTTGGCATATGAACTGTATTTCATCACTGATCACCTCATATACGTTTTACACTTCAGCTCTGAGTACAGCAGAGCTTCTTTGCTAACTCTTGACATGCCGTTCACCAATGCTAACAAGGCAATATAGAATAGATACACTATGAAGTGCATTTCAGCTGCAGCAGTTTTTTAAAGGTAATGACACCACTTGATATATACACCATTGCCACTGTCTTCTTGAAGACATTTTGTTACCATTACTTTTGTCAAAAATGTCTTTCAACTGTTTTGAGCTACCATTTGAAACATGGAAATATTTCTAAATTTCTTTTAAGGAACTGATTATTACTGCAGATAATGTACCTGAAATGTTTATCACTGTTTTTACAATGTTATATTTTTGTGGTGTTATGGAATTAAATCACCATATTACAGGAACATATTTCTTCTGCTTCTAGTAGATTATTTTTGTGGCTATGAATGCAAAGTACTGTCTTGAGAAGCAACTAAATACATACAATATTCAATCACCTGATAGTTACAGTAAGCTTAACACTGAACTCCAGGACAACCCTTCAGTTGTATAGCTATCCAAGGCTTTTGCTAATCTACCATGTACAAGTCTTAATTTTATATTTTTTTTAGTAAGGAAATTATCCATGACAGTGTATAGTACTAAATGTACTACAGAAATGATGACTTCCCAAGTATACAAAGTTAACCAAATTATGATTAAGTTCCCCATAATAGCATACAGCTTGGGGCTACCTTTGATGAATTACAGCTGCCATGTTCAGTATTATTTTAAACTAATTGTGTCCCTGTGTGTATTCCAATTTAGCTTTTACAGATATTAACTTCTAATGTGTTTTAATAATATAGCTAGAGACACCAATAACAATGACATACAAATAATGAGTTGAATTAGTTAAGATCAGGAATATTTTTTCTCATAACATGTGCTTCATAATTTGAAACATTTGTTTAACAAATCAATATTATGTAAACTATTTTGCTTTTGTACAATGTAGTTCTAATCAGGTAGCCCCTTATGGGTTATAATAACAACAGATAAAATAATGGAAACTAACACAAAATAAAAAGGTATTTTTGTGCATGTTATTACAGATACAAGAATAACAATTTTACAAAATGATCTGCTTACAAGCTAAACTATGTTTATGAACAAGCAGATCACCAAAAAGCTCAGATTAGTAGGAGGAGGAGGCTAACAATGTCCCACATTAAGTAGATTTCCCCTACATATCCCAGGTGAACATATGTGATCACTCATGCAGTTATCCAAAGTTTTTTAAAGATTGTTAGGGAAGTACTTTGTTTGATATGTAAGGGCAGCCATTATAACAGATGCAGAATACACTGGGTTAAATACCTAGTATTGCTGATGTGTTAGTATAGGTTTAGGTATACAAAATGTGTGTTTGATTTACCACTGATTCTATTTAGGTGAAAGAATGTATAAAGTACTGAGTCATTCATAGCACAGACGCCTAAGCAGATATCACCCCTCAGAAGGAAGGATGGAGCATTTCATCTGTCAGATGAAAGATCTTTTTTTTGAGAGGAAAGATATTTCACAAGAAGTACCCAGTATAAGAAAACATAAGATAGTGTGTTATATATTTTTTTTTATATGAAACCGTTATCAGAAACCAAATCAAAGTTGCAGGGCAGCACAGAAATGGGTAATCAGATTAAAACATTGGACAACTGACTCAAATTATGGGGAGCAGAGAATGCCTTGATCAAAAATAATGGAAGATTATTTGATGGTCAGAATGATATGTAATGGGTTTATTTGGATGTTTTTTTTTTGACTATGTCTCTGGGGATAGTGTGTAGCTTCCTCTGAGATAAAAATTAAACTATTTCAACAACTGGAACATAGTTCTGTACTGTGCCAGGCTTCAAGAGGCAACAAATTGTTGTGGGGTATGATTAATTTTTACCAAATTATGGGGAATTGTGTATACATGAGCATGCAAAAATCAGTTATTGTGTCCTTAGATCTGGTAGATAAATGACCAATTTTGCAGTGTATGCCAAGAGACTCCCACTTTCTTAAAGAATCCTAAAACAGACTGGCATCAGAATGTTTTCTTTTGTACTAGTTAAAGTCTTGTACAAAGCCTTTCTTTATTAGAAGTTTATTTACGTAGCCTCTGTTTCCTTCAGGTTTGCCTCCTTACTACGTTTGAGGATGGATGATATGCTATACATGCAAGGGTCCGTTTCTTGCTGTTGTGCTGCAATAAAATCTTAGAAGTGATGTAGTAATGCTAGAAATGCTGCAGTAAGATAATAGAAAAATAAAAATAATAAAAATGATGTAAAACTATGTAGTTTAATGCCACTAGTGTATTTGGTGGTTTTCACACTGAGGGTTTCCTGATAAACATTAGTAATCCCAAACAAGAAAAAAGACCCCAACACAGGAGTCCGCCAAAATTGATGATGAATGTCGACCACAATATAAAGGCAACTGGCAATGAGACACCAAACCCGAAAATAGTTGCAGATCAGGGCAAGAACAAAGCACGTTGCAAATAAAGTAAAAATAAAAATAAAATTTATTCCAACAAGTGAACAGCAGGAAGCACATCGACTAAGCGCTTTCACCAGATACACTGGCTTCATCAGAATCTTAATTAACTCATCTATGTCAAGCAAAGTTCTTCATTAGCACTCTTCAAGAAAAAACTTGATGAGTGGATGGGAAATAGGAAATACACCCCGGGGATCACTTCTGTGTGTCTGCTTGACAGTGGCACAGGAAAATAGCTTTCTTGGGTTCCTGATAAACATTAAAAACAGCTGATACTGTACAAAAAATAGGAAACTGCAGCCGTGAACATTAATGTAACACATAATGAAGCCAGAAGAAAGAAAAGGCTATGCTCCTACTGGCAAAAAGTTATCATTTAAGAAAAGTTTACCCTGAAATGCAAGACATTAATGTGCAATACACGATTTTACAGGTCTGGTACTGATTTTTCTAATTGAGTGGACCTGGCTCCTTTCTTCATCATGACTACTTTTTGGTGCATATCAGGTGAGATGGTTAACATTAGAAGCTTTGTGCATTTAAATCATTCATGAATCTAGATATGTACTTTGTTCTCAGTTTGTTGTCATGAATTGGTCAGATGCTCAATTATATTTGTTACTTCTCAGCAATTCTTAATTTGTTTTTTCTTCACGTATATGCCACATCTGATTTTTCTGAAGTTCTCAGAATAATTTCTATGAATTCAGGTCTGTCCTTGTCGTGCAGTACAGAACATCAAATGGATAAGTCTGTAAATAAGTGTGGGGACCTGGAGACATTTTTCTGTGTTCAGAGTGTTTTGATTAAGTGCTTTTCATGAAGAGCAATAACAGTTCATGCAAAAATTTCAGATTAGCAAACTGAGAACCCTAAAATAAATTGTGCTGAATGAGTTAACATCCCAGCACCTATCTACATTGAAATTTCCCTTGTGAATTATTGATAAAACAAGTGCAAAAGCAATGCAATGCATAGCTGTTTTTTTCTAGTGCAGAAAGCAGTTCTTAAGAAATCACTGTAGTCATGCCAAAATTTGTTGAAAATATTACAATAAAGCAGAAGAGAAGACAAAAAATTAACTAAAACTACACAGATAGAAAGACAGACAGATATATAGATAGTTAAGATATATATATATATATATATATATATATATATATATATATATATATATATATATATATATGTATATATATATATATATATATATATATATATATATATATATGTATATATATATGGATCTAGGACTAATTACCGATGACAAGTTTCAATGAAACTGAAACGGTCGAGCACACTTTTGCGAAAGTCTGCAAAAAAACAAAAAACAAAACACATTTAAAAAAAAAACACAGTAAACACATTTATGCAGGGGGGCAAGCACCCCTGCACATCCATACCCCCCTACTATTATATTTTCACTCCGAGATAGCACTACAGTGGGGATAAGGGAATATTCCCTTATCCCTGTGATGACCGTGCCCTGGCCCAGAAATCAAGGAGCCTCAGTCCTCACTACTAACACCAGGGAGGTTGTCTTCTAGAAGAGGAAAGGATAACTAATACACACAGCAAAGTACAATTTCCCTTAAGTGCACACAGAGATCACAGTCAGTCTGGGGCTGGTTGCTCCCTTGCTCACCAGGTCCCCAATAAGACTCCCCACTGGCACAGCTATAGGGTCCAGGTCTCAGCCTAGCTGGGCAAGCTAAAGCCTCCAGTACCCTCTCTGTCCAGCCAGTGCTTTGTGTCCTTGCCCAAGTAGCTGACACAACACACATACTTTGAGAAGCGGTTATACAACCACACAGACCCTCCTGGGAAAAGGCTGGCACAGGTTCTCCAGCTGTGCCCCTATTACCCAGACCACATGGTAGTAATCCCTGCCACTACACAAAGGGTGTCCAATTATTACTGTGCAATATTATTATCCAATTGGTAATGTGACTATTCAGTCTAAGGCTTATTTTAGAGTGGCCTATTACAATGAACTCTATAAACATGCAATGTACTCTAGAGCCTACTTCTCTATACAAACTAGCCACAGGTAAAGGTTTTTAAAATATTTAATAATAAATAATTAAAGCACAAGACAATACTACTACCCACAGAGATATCTAAGAGTTCAGAGATCACACAGAAACTTAAAATAATACAGTAGGACAGGTCTGATGTCAAAGAAAAAGACAATCTAACTTCCTAATCTTTAGCTAATCTTAAGAGAAAACACAGTGCTCTAATCCTACTTACATACATAAAGCATAAGCAGTGCTGGGTTAGATGTCCAAGATCAAAATGCTCACAGTCTCTCACTGAACAATAGTTTTTAAACACTAACCAACAGCTCTGCTGAGGCCCTCCCAAATTACATAATTTTGACACTTAGGTTTTCTCAGGCCACAAACTGCATTATTTAGCAAGCTAACACCTGCTCAGGAAACTACAACAATACAAGACATTTCACACATACACTCTAGCAGAAACCAGAGCAATAAAGCACCTTCCACATGTAAATTCTGGCCCTTAACTTTAACCTTAAAACAATGGGCATGAAACCTTCATCCAGACCCACTGGAGATGATTTGTAAACATCAAAGAGATTCATAAGATCTTTTCAGCTTCAAAAGACACATTTGAAATGCTTGGCTTGGTTTTCCTTACAGCAGATGGCAATGTTGCAACAATCTTGAAATTCACATTTTATAGTGTTTTCTTTAATTTAAAAACACAAGTCTGTATTTTACATTTATTTATACAGTTGATAGAATTATGTATCAAATTCTGTTTGACTAGGCTGGCAGCCTTTACCCATCTTCCTCCAATCTTCATAATCCCCACTGTACTGCGATCTCAGCAACAACCATTCTGTCATTTTTTTTAACTCACTTTAGCGAAAATGCATTTTCAGTGAAAACGCACTTTTGCGAAAGTGTGCTCACCCGTTTTGGTTTTGGTGAAATGAGCTATCGCTCAACAGTCCTAGACGCATATATATATATATATATATATATATGTATATATATACACCACACGCATACTAAAGTGTGATCTCAAAAAAAGTAGGTTTGTGTGTTTTTTTTTTGTTTTTTTTTAATGTTCAAGTTTTCAGAAACTCAATCATATGGTCTTGTCCATATGAATTTCGAGTTACTAAAAATCTGATCATCTGACATAGATCTATATATATATATATATATATATATATATATATATATATATATATATATACATACACACACACACACACACATATATATATATATATATATATATATATATATATATATATATATATATATATATATATATATATACACCACACGCATACTAAAGTGTGATCTCAAAAAAAGTAGGTTTGTGTGTGTTTTTTTTTTTTTTTTTTTTTTTAATGTTCAAGTTTTCAGAAACTCAATCATATGGTTTTGACCATATGAATTTCGATCTAAAGTTCTAAAAATCTGATCATCTGACATAGATCTATATATATATATATATATAAATATATATATATATATATATATATATATATATATATATATATATATATATATATATTTATATATATATATATATATATATATATATATATATATATACATACACACACACACACACACACACACACACACACACATATATATATATATATATATATATATATATATATATATATATATCCTTAATTATCTATATTCATTCATCTGTTTAGTTTTCTATCTTGCCCCCCTTTTTTAATGTTTGAGTTTTCAGAAACATGATCATATGGTCTTGACAGTATGAATTTTGAGCTGAATCAAAATGTAGTTACTGCTGGAAAGTCTACATTAATAAATGCTCTTTAACTTTTTATACATTAATAAATGACTGTGATGCTGTTTGTAGTTAATCAAAAAAAAAAGATAGTACAGAGATAAGTTCAAAGGTTCATAGTTGTGTACCAGGCTAATGGCCCTGCAGCCTTTATAAACCTAGGCCATAGAAGTGCCCTGGCATCATGCCACTGTTAGTTCCTGGTGCCTCTATCAAGTAGAGCCACTAGAGTGATCCCCGGGGTGAACTTTCTATTTCCCATCCACTCATCAAGATTTCTCTTAAAGAGGGCCAGTGAGGTGTTCTGCTTGACATGTATGGGAAGTCTATTCCAGAGCATGGGCAGTCTCTGGGTTATGAATCTGTCCTTCCGGCATGCTCTGTTAATTGTGGTAATGAGGTTGAGGTGTCTGGAGTGTGTGGTGCAGAGTGATTGGGATTTCTTTAGATGTAGCATTTCTAACAGAACTGGGTCAGACATGGCTTTGAAAGTCAAGCAGAGATTGCCTCTTAGTAGTCGATATGAGACAGAGAATAGCTGGAGATTTTTTGAGTCTGTCCATGTAGGACATGTGTTTAAGGCCTAGGATCCTCTTTGTGAGGTACTTCTATGGCCTTTCCAGCTGTTGCATGTGTCTAGTGAGGTACAAGCCAAATAGGGCATTATACTCAATGATTGGCCTAATGAGGAAGAGTAGAGAGAGATAATGGCCTCTTTCTTCCTGGATGCGAAACCCTTGGTAATGAAATGTGCCACATAGAAGGACTTTCTGACCAGAGTGGCAATGTGGTGGTCAAAGGAGAGGTTGCTGTCAACCTATGTCCCCACATCTCTTATAACTCCTTCAGTGTTCTGTGGGCTCCCATCAATGTGGTAATTAGTGGGAACTCAGTTTTTCAAAAAGGGGATGATGACACATTTTTTGGCATTAAGCTCAAGGCCAAGGTTTCCACACCAGTCATTGATCTCAGTGAGGCCTTTTTCTAGGATGCCTACCTCACTTGGGGAGTTAATAATGGCTTCTAGCTTGCAATTATCTTTGAACTTGGTCAGCCAGAGTCCCTTTGTGTTGGGCTGGACTTCTGAGAAGTAGATTCCAAACAGGAGAGGACCGAGGACTGATCCCTGTGGGACTCCACTCGTGACTGGTCAGCAGTCTGACCTCTAGTCCGCTACTTTCACACTGTGGGTTCTATCTGTGAGCCAATTTGCAATCCATCTAGTGATATAGGGGTTGATGCCTAGTTTGGTGAGTTTATCAATAATTCATGAGTAGGGAATGGTATCAAAGGCCTTAACCAGATCTAGGTTGGCTATATATACTGCCTTGCCCTCATCCACAGCTCTGGTGACTGATTCAAAGAAGTCAACCAGGTTGAGCAGGCATGGTCTACCTTTCAGAAAACCAAATTGTGTGGGATCTAGAGTTTGGAGATTCCCTATATCCTTGTTAATTAGGTCCATGATGATGCGCTCCATTGCCTTACAGGTCAGATTTGTCAGGCTAATGGGGCAATAATGCAGCTTTAACCTGTGCAGCGGTAATGCTGGGTACCTGGCATTCCTCTGGTATTGTGATTGGTCCTTTAGGGGGGGGAGTGGGGTAAAGTTGGCACTGAATCTGTCGGCCGGTATGTTGGCAATATCTGTTGGATCATACAGAGATGAGATAAAATCATTTTTTTCTTCACTCTGTTCCTCTATGTTAATAAGAATTTAGACTCTTTTTCCAGTTTCCTTACACCTCATTGACTGCAAAGTGGATGCACTTCCTTATGATTGAGTTCAACGTCCTGTTGTTAAACTCCCTGATTCAAGTTTTGCCTAGGGAGTCATTGTCAGTGCAGCTTTTAAATACATGCTGGACACTGCTTGTGATCTTCTGCCTTTTTTACCTTTTCCGATATTTGTGTGAGCATTGAGTTATCATAAATAAGTTGGGGAGAGGGAGGTGCAGAGATTTGCACCAGTGCAAAATATACTTACTTTGAGTTTGAGTTTCTGACAACTTGAACTCAGTGAGTTGAGACCTCATCACATCACCTGTCAAGGACTTGTAGGTGAAGCCTTTCTATCTATTAGAGATCCTGAAAAAAACTGCACTGCCAGAAACCTATTAAGCCAGGAAAGCTTAAAAAGTATTCTAAAAAGAATCTGCATTTGAAAGAGAGTACTAAGTGTCTCAAAAAGCAATTTGTCCTTCTAAGAAGTGTTTATTTAATTCATAAATAGTAAACCAGGAAAAAGCAGTAACGCAGAAAATTATTTTGAGGCAATCAGAAAGCTTTTAGAATGCTTAAAATAGGAGAGCACTGTTTTACCAAAAGGCTGTTTTATTCAGATATGAGTAACAGATCTTGGTTCAGGGTACAATATATTTGGATAGGACTTAAAACTAGCTAACGAAATCTACCTTTCATGGCAAGGCAACTTCCAGTGACATTTCAAATACAGACCTTATCACAGCTGCTAATATTGTATATTCTGCATATCAGTTTATTCAGCAGATGTAAAAACAGCAGAATCATACACATTACAAAACATGATATTCCTGTTAGTCTATACGCACAAGTTTGGTAAACAGCAGTAAACACAAATCATCCATTAAGAGTGAACTTCAGAAGAAGACCGTGGGAATAGTTTAAAATGAAAAAAGTTGACTGCCATTAGAACAACATCATCTTACTTTAACCTTGTTTTTTGTTTGCCTTTAAAGCAGTTTTTAGATTGTACATTGGGCATTTATTTGTAAACTTCACAAAACCTGACCTTCTTAACTAATGGCTTGACATGCATTGCTGAGTGCTGCTTAGGTTATGTATACTGGCAATGGGGAAATCTCTTTGTATGCATCTCTGGGTGAGACATGTAGGTGTACCTCCACAGACAGCATTTGTGTAGTATGGCTGGACCTTTAATGAGCAGGGCAGCAGGCTATATTTGTAATGTGTTGCAGCTGGCATGTAGTTATTATCCCATAGGATGAACACATGAGAAGGTGTCATGAGAAGGTGTCATATAGAACTTTCCCTTGCGGATAAAGAAGAGCATGCATTTCCTATGAGGGACATAAGACATATAGTGTCATTCAACACTTACCTCTGACAGGAAGAACGCATAAAGTGACATGCAGTTTTTTCCACTGAGGGATAAGCAGGACATGCAATGACATCTTTAAAACAAACAACAACTGAATAAAAACATCAAAAAAACATATAATGGAGTAGCCAGCAACTGCAGGGTGAATTTGATAGCTTTCTGGCACCTCGGCTTCAATGCCTTCAGAGGAATAATTTACAACACTACCACACCATTAATATAGAAAATTTACAACTGAATAATCAATCAAAATTACAAAATCACAAAATCAATTAGCCTTTAAAAGAGCCACAACCATGGTCATGCAAACACATATTCATAGATTTATACATTAAAATTAATTTCCAAGTTTAAACCCATAGGTGCTAAAGTTTTGTAATTCAAAATAAGCCTGCTTTCTAGTTTCAGTAATTTATGAACAGGATTACCCCCATTCAACATGTAAGGTTTAGCACTAGTAGTACACTGAAAAATAAACCGTCATCCTGACCCCCATGCATCTTATAAAAATTATCTGCTATGGGACTAAGTGTCTGTTCTGGATATCCCCCCCAAATGTTACAAAACACAAACTTTAATCATACATTTAGTCTGGCCAATATACCATTTAGGAGGTCAACATCCACAGCACAAAAAAAAATGTAAACTACCCCTCAGGACCGGCAGTCTAACCTATCAGTAATCACAAACCTTTTCTCAGAACCAGAAATACTCCTCACCCTAGAACATATTTTACATCTGCCACACTTGAACATACCTGTCTGAGTATTCAACAACCTCTCCTTTTTATATCTTAGACCTTCCTTAAGGTTCCCAAATCTACCATATGAGAAAGTAACCTTGCAATGACAGGAAGCTTTTATTTTCTATGGGGGGGGAGAGACATGGCATGCGATGGAATGCAAATCTTGTTCTATAGGTTGGAAAAAAAAACACACAGTAGCATGCAGAGACATCTCCTAGAGGAAAGCAGGGCATGCCGGTGCATGCAGCTGTCATTCCTGCTGGTAGAAACAGGTCCTGCAGATGCATGTAGCTCTTACTTCTGAGTGACTTTTCACCTCCAAGGTAGGGCTAGGTTAAAGGTTATACACAACTGCTTCTGCTCTAGATAGATAATATGCTTAGAATATTTTAGTTTTCAAAGATATGATGCAGCCTATCTGAAAGTTTAGTCCAACTGAATGCATGATTAGCTGACCTCTCAGTTTCTTTCCTTGCATGATTTACATTTAAAAATACAGCTAAAGCAGTGACAAAGGTCAAACTTTAAGTTGCTCAGTGTAATGAACAGATTATTTTAAGTCAGTATACAACTGCTTTGACAATGCATTGAATTCTGTTATTTATCTTACAATCAATGTACTGGACCTTGGATAGACACTGGGGAATGTGAGATCAAAAGAACAATTATAAGCATGGATTAATGGATCAATTTGCTTCAGAAAAAATTGAATTTGTTCAATAAAGACAGAGGAATTTCTGCTCCTTCAAACATCAAAAAGAAGAGTAGTGCTTCAATTACTGCATCATAAATGAAATGCCAATTTTCACAAAATGATGGCTGTGGAAGGAAAAGTGTGGGAGTGATATTATACCAAGGTATAAATAATCTTGTAACGAAAAAAATGCAATTATTTACAAATGCAGATTGTCTAGTAAAGTGCCACTATAACTTGTACATATATATAAAATATGAAAACATATGTGTCTTTGTGCTCACATGTGCACGCTTGTGTAGCTGTGTGTAGGTGTGTGTGTATAGCTATACATGTTTGAGTGTGAGGGTGTGTGTTTTCACCCAAGTGCCACAGTGTGCGTGTGTGTGTGTGTGTGTGTGTGTGTGTGTGTGTGTGTGTGTGTGTGTGTGTGTGTGTGTGTGTGTGCTTGCATGCATGTGCATCTGTCTTGGTGTGTTTGCATGTGGTATGTGTTTGTGTGTGCATTTAGTGTGTACATGAGAATATGTGATTATGTGTTTGTTTGTGTAAATATTTGCCTCTGTGGGTATCTGTGAGTCTGTGCTTTATTGCTAGCCTGTGTAACATGCAGTGCACAGGTTCAAAGTTTCATAGGTGTATACTAGGCTAATGACCTTCTTAAGGGCCTTCTTAAGTGCAGCCATGCATCCCAAATCTCAGACAAGTTCTGGTACCCTTGATGAGTGCAAACAGGGGCTTGGGAGATGAAACATTTTCAAAAAGAGGTCTGGGAGATGAATCAATTACAGGCCTGTATCCATTAGAGACACTGGTGTCAAACCAGGGATGATTTTCCTGTTCTACATCCAACTGTCCAAGTTGAAGTTGAATTGGGTTAGGGAGGAGCTCTGTTTTACATGGATGGGAAGCCTGTTCCAGAGAACAGGTAGTCTCTAGGATATATACCTGTCTCTACACCAAGTTCTATTTATATCAAAAGCAAGGTTGATTAAGAACAAGTAATTCTGGTACTGTTTGTTTTGTGGATATGCAAGAGGTCCATCAGAATGGTCTTTGATAATACCTTGTATGTCAGGCATAGATCTCCCCTTAACAGTCTGTAGGAGACAGAATACAGGGATACGGCTTTGAAGCAGTCTGCCTAGGACACTTTACTTATGCCCTGTTTTCTAGTAAGGAACTTCTGTGGACATTCCAGTTGTTGGGTATGCTAGGTTAAGTGCAAACCAAAGGGAGCACTGTACTGAATGATAGGCCTGATGAATGCAGAATACAGCAAAACAGTAATCTTCTTGCACCTAGATGCCATAACTTTGTTTATAAGTTGCACAACACAGAATGATTTTATCAATACTGTAGACATGTATTTGCAAAGGCTATATTATTGTCTATGTGTGTCCCCAAGTCCCTGAGTTCTGAGTCGACTCTTAGGGGTATGTTCTCAATATAATAGTTACCAGGGGTGGATGACTTCCTGAAGGATAACAGTATGCACTTCTTGGCATTTAGTTTTAGTCTATGGCTCTGACACAAGTTTTTGTCTGTGTTAGCCCTTCCTGGAGAAGATTAGTGTTGATGACGGATTCTCTGTCTGCTCCTAATTTGCAATAATCTGCAAATGTAGTCAACTTGAGGCTCTTGACACTGGCCTTGACTTCAGAGAAGTAAATGCCAAAAAGAAGCGGTCCTAGGAACAATCCCAGAGAGACTTCTCTTGTGACTGGCCTCTTTGTGGAGTGGACTTCACAACTGGCCTTTTTATAGAGATGAGCTAGCTGGTTATCCACTGGGTGACATAAAAGTTTATACTTGACCTCTTGAGTTTGTCAGCAATGCCTGAGTGGGGTGTTGTATCAAATGTCTTGGCCAGGTCAAGGTAGGCAGTGTGAGCCATTTTGCCCTCATCCACAAAGAAGACCACCAGGTTGAGTAGGCACGACCTGCCCTTGTCAAAGTCAAACTGGGTTGCGTCCAATGTTTGGAGGTTTCCTATGTCATTATTGATCATTTCCATGATAATTCTTTCCATGGCTTTGCATATGAGACTAGTGAGACTTATGGGTCTGTAGTTTCTACGGCCTGTAGATGGCCCACCTTTGTGCAGTGGGATGCCTGTTGTTGTTCTCCATTCATGAGGCATGAAGCCTGTTTGGAGGCTACAGTTAAAACAGCAATTCCAGAAGGCCTGACGGGTCATGTTTCATGCTATTTAGAAAGCATCCTGGGATATTTTCTGGGCCCATCAATGCAGTGTTCTCACGTTACAGAAAGCACTGAGGACCTGTTTCCTTCAGATAGTAGGATTAGTCCCAGGATTAGTAACTTTGTTTTACATGCATACCGACTGCAGGAATTTTAAAAAAGCTCATAAAGCACAATACAAATTATGAGATAAGGTCAGCCAAAGTATGGCATCGTGTTGTATCAGTGCACAAGCATCTGAAGTAAGAAAGAAAATGATGAACTGATAACTGAAATCAGCTGTACACCAAAGTGTTCCTTTGATTAGTTTCATAATACACTACCTTTTTGCACTGTAATAGATACATGAATACAGGCAGGCACAGAGAGCTCGCAGCTGACTCTCTCATAGGTTCACAGGTGTATACTAGACTAATCACCGATGTGGCCTTTATAAGCCTAGCCATGCAACTCAAATGCATCCCACACAATATTGTGCCTTACAAGTTATTTTAAGAGGTGTATGGTAGTTAGGACATGATTTAATGGCTACCTCTGTCCATCATAGACATGAATGTCATATCAGGGGTGAACTTCTGATGTCCCATCCACTGGACCAAGTTGTGCTTAAACACTGTTCGGGAAGTGCTCTCTCTTTCTTACTCTGTGGTCATTCACAGATGATTCCTAGAGTGAACCCACTGAAAGCCACAAGTATTCTACAAAAATAATTAAACAACAACTAAATAAATAAATAAATAAATAAGTAAATAAATAAATATATATGTGTGTATGTGTTCATCTATGTGTGTGTGTGTGTGTGTGTGTGTGTGTGTGTGTGTGTGTGTGTGTGTGTGTGTGTGTGTGTGTGTGTGTTGTAGTAATCTTGAGACATCAGCATTACGAAATCTTCCCTGAGCAGCATGTGTGAACAATCTTTTATGTGAATGCCAGAGACATAAAATAATGCAAAGCTGCATGGAAATACAACGCCTGGCTAAAAGGGCATCAGCCAAGATAAGATAGTGCTTATAAATAATTTCTCTCTTTATCAAGGCATAATTATTAATATGAATAAATATTTATGTTGAAAATAATTCCTCTAATAATCAGATGTCAGAACAGATGACAGATGTAAACCAGTTATAAGATGTTGCAGTGGTTTTTAGAATTGTTAGCTCAGGTCACAGCAGCCTGGAACAAGGGTCACACACTGACACACTCTGATGTATTGCAAAGGCAGGGAATGGCTCTTCTATTAGAAGTTTTATAAACATGCATAAACATGTATTAATCAGTACTTTTCTATTTCTATCAAAACATTCCTAAACTTTCTAAGCTGTATGTGTAAAGGATAAAAAGAATGTAAAATGCATGATCTATAAAATGTACATATATGTTACAAACATCAAAGAATAAAAAATGTATATTATTCTGTTTCATACGTTGTCTATAGAATGAATGACAGGAGCAGATGTTGTGCCTTGCATATACATGCTGCAGATTTTATTTGAAGTTTTTCTTAAGCTTTTGTATTACTTTGTAAGTTGCAAACTTTCATTAATTCTGAATTCTTCAACAGTAATAATAATGTAAATAGTAAATGCAGCTGTATAATATATAGTATTTCTTATTAGAAAGGTTATATCAATAAGTAAGAACATATGATGACAAAGCTGAAACAAGAAATGCTTATGTCTGTACTTGTTACAGAAAAGGAAAACCTGTTGTTGTAGTAGCAACTTTTAAAATAGTCTGTTGTAACAGCAATTTGAAAATAGCTGCATGACCTGATTAGGACACAGTGTATGTCTAAAGAGGCAAGGCTACATCTTTCAAAACTGTATAAAAACCCTGTCTTCATCTGTAATCTTTGTCAGATACATGAGAAATAAACTGTACTGACCCAAATGGAGATGCCTTGCTTGCTTATCATTTATTTTTCTCTACTTTGCATTATCAAATTTACCCTTTACTGAAATTTAAACTGGGATAGTACCTTGAAAATGAACATCACCAAACTTTCTTTTTGCCGACATATACAGCAACAAAACACCGGTCGATAATGCCCAGTGATCAAAATGTGAAGGGCATTATTTCCCTTATAATGCCCACCATGGAGGGCATTACTGCACTTTGGTAATGGGCAATCTGTTAAACTGTGTTGCATTTTTAATTATTATATTTGTTTTATAGTTTTATGTAAAATAGTTCTTATGCCTAATGTTTCAGAGGTAACTGTAGTATATCTAATTGTTGTTGAAGGAAGTATTTTACATCCAAAATATAAGCTGTGTAAGTACTTAATGTCCATATACACACACACACACACACACACACACACACACACACACACACACACACACACACACACACACACACACACACACACACACACAATGTTTTGCGTAATTGCAGCTGCTTTCTAGATTGGGTATACGTCAGATGGTGACAGTGATCAAATGAATGAAATAATGTCATAGAGTGTAAGGCAATGTAACCTCCCATACCTTGCAACTGTCCCTAATTATGCTCTGTCCCTCAAAAATATTTGATTTTCTGAGAAATTCCTGAAGATTGTCAATCAGTGAAGATGGACATTACAGTTTCATTATTCATATTTTTCAGAAAATGTATGTTGATGGATAACATCTTGCTATATTAAAGTGAATTGGGAATTGTCCACAACTTTAAGTCTTTACCCTCTTTTTGTTGCCTTTATGCAGAATTCTTAATCAAATCTGAAAGGTATGCATTGTCTCCTGCTTGTTCTCTCTTCTCTTTCTCTTTCACTGTTTCATTCACTCACTCACTTACTGTATTATACTCTCTCTCTCTCTCTCTCCCTCTGTCTCTCGCACACATATACATATGCACACACCTACAAAAGCTCCAACATATTATGCAATTTTCATTATAAATTAGCATTAAACAGCAATGTTACAGGGTTATTACAAGGCATTAAGTAGAGATACAATGTCATACAATGTCAATAATCAGGGGTATAGCAAAACTATTTCAAGATGTATAAAAAAAATAAGTCTAAGATGAATATAGTTTTTGGGGTAAGTGGTTACAATAGGGTGTACTCCTGGTAAAAAAATGCCTAGAGCTGTAATCAAATTTTCAGAATTCCAAAGCAGTTTGCTACACTGTAAATTCACTTCACAAATATTTCTAACCTCATCAAACTGGCAATTCAATATATATGTTGCTTTCATTTCAAGTATTTCCAATGCATTCTTATATCTCTTACTGTTGTTTTCACAACAAAGCATTTCCTGATCTGACTGTGACACATATTGCCTGACTTGGTAAGCAGTTTAGACATGCAGAATGTCAGGCCTTTCTGTCACAACTGCAAGCTTTCAAATAGTTCAGCACATATTATATTGCATTCTTCTCCACTATCTAACTTAAACAAAATAGTGGTTATACATGTATACACACACACACACACACACACACACACACACACACACACACACACACACACACGCAATTATTTCTCATGAAAAATACAGTTGCTTTCTCTCACACAATTTACAGTCATGCCCATTCAAAAAACAAAGTGTTCTATTGGCAGTGTAGCTTTAACCCTTGTTACAACATTCCAATTCCGCGTGACTTTTTTTCCTGATGACCACCAATAATCAATAAATTGCATGTAAATCAGTTTTCATTTTGTTTCATTACCATGCTTAGATCAATATTTGAAAAACAAACAAAAAATCTAAATCTTCTAAAGTGCTTTGACCCTCTTACCATGTTGTGTTACTCAATGTTCCATTTTCTATAAGAAAACCAGTCTCTGTTTTCATTAATTAAGCAAGAGAGCAACAGTAAGCTTGTTTTATTACTTCAGATTATGTGATATTCTGTAATGATTAAAAAAAGCATTAAATGCAAACCTTTTGGTGCCAAACATCTTCAGGTCTCTTCACTTAAATTCTGTGCATTTCTTCAAGTGCAAAACCAGCAAGTTTCCTGCAAATGAACTGAGAAAGAACACAAATTGTGTTTTAGATACAAAATAACGACATGTAAAAATACTGCTAAAACAATAGCTTACCTTCTTTGGCTGAATTTTTTTGTGTGTGTTGACATCTGTGTGTGTGTGTGTGTGTGTGTGTGTGTGTGTGTGTGTGTGTGTGTGTAAAATGAGTTTGTATTACATATTATATATCTCCAACAGAGTTGTCTCTGTTTACATTTGTATGCATATGTTTTGGTGAGTATTTTTGCAACAGACATATACCAGGTTACAATAAATGAAAACATCAGACAAATAAATATTTCCAGCAGTGTGAAGTAATAATGTTCTCTGCTGCACTGTGCTATACTTTGATATTCTTACACTCTACCTTACTATACTATAGTATACAATACTATATTATACTAGGGTCTCTATCACGCTGTCGAACTTTTAAAAGTTCGAACGTCATATGGTCGACACCATATGATCGAACTTTTAAAAGTTAGAAAGTTTCACTGTAAATCTCCGTACAGTGCAGAATGGGAAGATTTCCCTTTCTGCACTGTAGTGCAATCTCAGAGTTGGTATATTTGAAGTGCGGGGGGTGTGGAGGGTGCATGGGGGCTTGCCCCTGCATAAACCATTAAGGTAGGCTTTTTCTTTGGTTTATTTTTTTTTATTACATTTTTGGACTTTTAAAAGTTTGATCATATGGTGTCGACCATATGACATTCAAACTTTTAAAAGTTCGATTATGTAATATAGACTCACTATACTATACTATACTATACTATACTATACTATACTATACTATACTATACTCTAATATACTATACTATACTGCACTATGCTATACCACAGCCAATTATACTGCAAGTTCATAGGCTGGAATATGTATTGTAGAATATGTTCCTATCAAGAATCAAAGATTCCTCAATATTGATTACTTCCTTTCCCTTATAATTACATTCAAACTGATTCTTAACAGGAATGGTAGCCTATTTAATGTCCTGTGAATATTTTAAGACAGAGGAATGTATCACTGAATAGTGTTGAACTTTATTCTAATTGTTGCTGTGTTGAGATTCAATATCAGTATTCAAATAGAAGATAGAGGATGCTAAGAAGATTAAGAAACTATAGTGCTTAGCCAACTTAAGCAGATAAGGTTCTGACTATAGCCCTAGTGACCAAAGTTTGATTAGCTACTCAGGTATGTGATAGAACTTGCCAGAGAGGATGGGAATGACTATCTGTTTCCTTACCTACCTTATTTCCCTGCAAATAAGACCAGGTCTTATACTTTTTCTCCTGCCGAAATACGCATTAGGGCTTATTATCAGGGGATCCCTTATTTACCCCTCCTTGTACAACAATCTACATTTATTCATTTATTCATGTACACAAATTGGCATTTATTCATATACAAAAATCGGCATTTATTCATGTACACAAATTGACATTTATTCATGTGCACAAACTGACATTTATTTGGTACTTTTCCATTATTGGGCAACAGTTCTAGGTAATGCGTTAACAGTTGTGTGAGAATTCTACATAAACAGTGCAACAAACATTTCAACTTCAGAATATCTACACCTTTGATTTCACAGTGCAATATTTCATGTGTATTGGAGGAGGGGAATAAAACAGGTGAATAACTGCCACTTTTTGAGTGGTGATGTGTTCTTTATTCCTTACCCAAACCATAAGAGAAGAATGACGGAAAGTCATAAAAATGAAGTCTGGGAACTAGTGGCCTTACTTTGTAATTACCCCTTAATAATGAAATGCTACTTTAATACAATAAAGTCAAAAAACTGACAAGAGCTTGATGGCAGCTGAAAGCAGAAGCAATCCATTCTGTTGCCCCGATAATGGAAAAGTTATTCAAATACAGTCATGTTATCTCCTTCTGGAACATTGTCATAAGTCTCCAACCCCCGAATTCTGGCCTGAATTTCTTGTGACTCCATTTCCTGTAGAACTATTGGCCTTGATCTGTCCTGCCCAGCAATAGAGCTATCCTTAAATATGTACTGCATGTCCATGTAGCCTGCTCATAGTGCATTGGCAACACAGCTGTTAGTGATTTTATTCCATGAATTCTTTACCCAAGTCATGACCTCCTGCAGGCTAGGCTTCACAAAGTTTCCACGCTGATTTCTCAACATTTTATTTTCAATGTAGTCATTGAGTTTCATGTGCAAATGGTCATTGAATGGCTTGTTTATTGCACTATCAAGAGTCTGGAGATAGGCAGTCATTCCTGCAGGAATCATTATTTGATCTACTCTTCTCTGTGCAAGGAAGTTCTTCATGTCTTTAGTGCGGTGAGGGCTGGCTGAATTCCAGACTAGCAGACCTCTTCCTCACCTCGCAAAACAAGTGGCAGCATTACATCGACCCACTTCCTTATAACTGCTTATGTGCACCAGGCTTTTTTGGTTTCAAGAATGTAAATGCCTGAAACATGTTCAATCTTATCTTTCTTGCCCTTACTAATGATTAGAGGTGGGGTTTTCTTTCCATCTAGATGAACTGCCAAAATACAGGTAACACGTGCACTTTTGTAACCAGTGGAGGGAATGTAGATTGACAAAGCACCCCTGTGATCAATTGTTGTTTGAGATCTGTGGCCCATAAAGACTACAGTTTCATCCATAGCAATCATGTTGGAGAGTTGGTATTTAGAAAAGTAGATGCCACCAACAAAGGACTTGAATGCAAGTGCACGTTTAATAACTTCAGTATCTTCCAGCTTGAACAGTGTTGTCGATCTTCTTAGAAACAGTTCATATCGCTGAAGGAAGCCATCCAGCCAGTGTTGTGATGCTTTGAATTCTTCTGGGGATATTTCTAACTGTGGTGCCATTGCAAGGGCAAATGCTTGAATATCAGCCCTGCGCACAACCAAAGCCTTTGCTCTCCTGTTAGCAATCCAGTCACAGATGATGTCTTCCAGCTCAGGAAATAATGGTTGCTGACCTGATCCACACTTGCACTTCTTAGCATTTCCCTTGTCCACCTGTTGACTGAGGTTATCATACTCTGCTCACCATTTTCAGACCATTCAGAGATCCAACTTTTTCTCTTTGCAGAAAGCCATTAGATTCTTTCCCCGTGAGTCCTCCACAATTCATTTCTTGTGCTCGACGGAATAGCACTTTTTTTTTGCACTCATCTTGTCTGGGGGGGGGGGGGTTAATTTAATTCTTACGAGACAGGAGTGGCATGTTTTACGTGCGTTGTCTGTACTTTGACCAATCAAAGTACACTTGCCAGTTTTTATGGTCCAAGGATCTCAAATGTCAAATGTGAGTGAGGATTAGGGTTACAGTAAGAATCGTGGAGGACTTCCGGGGAAAGAATCTTATGACTTTCTGCAAAGAGAAGAAGTTGGGTGTCCAAATGATCCAAAAATGGCAAGCAGAGTACAATAACCTCAGCCAAACAGTGTCAATAATATTATTATTTTATAATTCAACACGTCTGTCGTGTTGTTGACGATCTTAACTGGGTCTTATTTTTGCGGCAGGACTTATATCATGACCACCCTGGAAAACCATGCTAGGCCTTATTCTCTGGTTAGGTCTTATTTATGGAGAAATATGGTATCCCAAGTGGGAGTAAGGTATCACGGGCTTGCCACTTGGGTGAAACCTATTCATAGCACTAGGTGTTGTACGTTTGGCATAGCACTAGGTGTTGTACGTTTGGAGCAAAAGCCTATGAACATGCACTGCCATTATAGTTATGGACATGGCCAATTGAGCATGTGCAGACATGCACTAATGGCTGGCAGCATGCAGTGGAATTCACAGAGACACTGTGAGGGACAGCAGTGCTCCACTAGGGAAGGGGTAGGCTGCTCCACAAGGCCTGCAAGTTGGCCTACTCCCCACCACCTAACTCTTGTTAACAGAATGAGTGGACCTGAATTAAATGGGCTGTAAGGGTTTTCCCTGTGCCAGGGATATTCGACTCTCATGCTGTGAAATGAATGAGCCAACTGGAAGCAAATAGATGAGCCACAGAGCCTGTCCTGAAAAGGGTGAAGAAAATAATATATAGAACATGTTAAAAGTGTAAAAATCATCTTACTCAGTCTTGGAAACATATTTCTTTTCTACATTTTCCTCTGTTATACTGATTATTAAAAAAAAATACAAAAAGCAGAAATGAATTCCAAATGAGACCAACCTGAGGATTTAGATAGCTACCACAGGTTACATATTCACAGTTCATAGGTTCATAGGTTCATAGGTTGATACTAGGCTATCTGCCGTAGGGCATTTATAAGCCTAGCCAGAGTGTGTTTGGCTTTTGCCACCCTTTTAGATTAATTGACTGTGCCTCTGTATAGTAGGTCACAGAAGATAGCCCTTTTGAGATTAGTTTACTGTGCCTCTGTCTAGTAGGGACACAGAAGTGATCTCAGGGGTAAACCTACGATCTCCCATCCACTCGGCAAGATTCCTCTTGAAGAGGATCATTGAGGGACTCTGCTTACCATGGATTGGGATTTTGTTCCAGAGTGAGGGGAGCCTCTGGGATATGAATCTGTTCCTTCAGCATGTCCTATTTATTTCTGTGCTGAGGTTTAAGTCCCTGGAGCATGTAGCTCTAAGGGATTTGGAGTTCCTGAGGTGGAGCATGTCCATTAATTCTGGGATGGACATGGCTTTATACGTCAGGCATAGATCGCCTCTGAGTAGGCAGTAAGCAACTGAGTAGAGCTGGAGTTTCTTTAGCCTAACTGCATAGGGCATCTGTTTGAGTCCCTTGATCCTCTTGGTGAGGTACTTTTGGGGTCTTTCCAGTTGCTGCAGGTGTCGGGTAAGGTACATCTCAAATGGGGCATTGTATTCAATTATGGGCCTGATGAGTGATGAGTAGAGGGGCACAATGACCTCTCTTGATCTAGATGTGAACCCTTTCATGATAAGGTGGGCTATATAGAAGGTCTTTCTAACCACTTTGGCAATGTGATTGTCAAAGGAGAGATTGCTATCTACTTGGGTCCCCAAATCTCTAATTACTTCTTCTGTACTTAATGGATTACCACCTATGTGGTAATTTGTGGGCACTTTGTTTTTCCCAAAGGGGATGACTATGCACTTTTTTGGCATTTAGCTTTAGGCCATGGCTCTGGCACCAGTTATCCATCTCTGTGAGACCCTTTTGGAGGATGCTTGTGTCAGTCGGCGAGTTGATTATGGCACCCAGTTTGCAGTCATCTGCGAACTTGGTCAGCCATAGTCCTCCCATGTTAGCCTGCACCTCAGAGGAATATATACTGAACAAGAGAGGTCCCAGGACTGAGCCTTGTGGGATGCCACTTGTAACTGGTTTAGAGTCTGACATGGCACCTGCAATTCTGACCATGTGGGTTCTATCCCTGAGCCAGTTTGCAACCCATCTTGTGACATAGGGGTTGATATTTAAGCTGGTGAGCTTATTTATGATGCCCGAGTGGGGTATTGTGTTGAAGGCTTTTGCGAGGTCCAGGTAGGCTGTGTGGACTACCTTTCCTTCATCTATGGCCTTGGTGACTGTTTCAAAGAAGTCGACCAGGTTCAGGAGGCAAGATCTGCCCTTAACAAAGCCGAATTAGGTAGGATCCAGTGTTTGGAGGTTCCCAATGTCTTTGTTTATGAGTTTCATGATGATATGCTTCATAGCTTTGCAGACCAAGCTAGTCAGGCTTATAGGGCGATAGTTTCCAGGGTCCATTGTGGCACCACCTTGGTGGAGTGGGACCACTGTTGCTGTACGCCATTCCTTGGGTACATATCCTGTAGTAAGGCTGAGACTGAACAGTGACTTTATGTGAGGGTTCAGTTCTTCTTGGAGTTTGTGTAAGATGCAGCCCGGGACACCGTCCAGTCCCATTGATGCTGTGTTTTTTGCTTTGGAGAGGGCAGCTCTCACCTGTGCATCTGTGATGTCAGGGAGGCTACACTCTGTTGGGATAGACATTTGCTCTTTTGGGGGGGAAGGGGGGGAGAAGTTTTCACTGAACCTGTCTGCCGGGATGTTGGCAATGTCTGTGGGTTCAGTGTATTTTTTGTCATTTTGAACTAACTCAGAGCATATCTGGGAGTTGCCACACAGGTTCCTGACATAACTAAAGAAGGCCTTGTGATTATCTTTAGCATCTTGTGCAATTTTTCTTTCAAAGTTGGCCTTAGATGATTTTATGAGGGATCGTAGTTTCTTGCTAGTACTGATCAGAGATGCCGTCCCTTTTTGGAATTTTGCTCTATCATGTAGTAGCTTCCTCCTTCTGTTGTATAGCTTATTTATGGCTGGGGTCCACCAGACAGGTCTCCTGCCTTTGGAGGAATGAGTCTTCATTTTATTTGGGATAGCACGATCCATGCATTCTTGAAGGTGTTCAGAGAAAGCGTTTGTAAAGGATTCTGCGGTTTGGGCCGTATTTTCTACTGGCCCGGGGGCTTTGAAGGATTCCACCTCAGTTTTGAGAAGTGTGAAGTTTGTTTTTGAGATGTTCTTCACCGTAGTTTCCTTGGCTGGGGTGGGGACGGGATACGGATGCCAGTGAGATTTATTTATGGTCAGATCTTACCAATGAGGGGTATACCTCTGGTATGGAACATAGAGTCCCCATGTTGGTGATGATCAGGTCCAATATGTTTTCCCCTTTTGTGGGAGTGGTGACAAGTTGTTCCATAGCATTTGAGTTTATAAATTCTAGGAACGGTTGGGCGAGGGTGTTGGGGCTTGAGTAGTGCTCCCAGTCTATATTTGGGTAGTTGAAGTCACCCAATATAATGGTGTTTGGAGAGACCTTCATATTCTCCAGTGTTCTCAGAAAAGGCGAGTGGGGTTCCTAAGTTTGGGAGGGTGGTCTGTAGCAGGCTACAAACTGAAAGGCAGTTTTGCCCACTGCTAGTTGCACATGGATCATCTCCGATGCTTCATGCAGTGCCACTAACCTGGAGGTGTGGGTATCTTTGATGAATATGGATACTCCCCCTCCTTTTGTGGTTCGGTCCGAGTTTTGGGGCTGAAAAGCATGGTATGAGGTATAACCTGGTAGTGCTGGGGTGCTCTCGGGAGCCTTGAACCAGGTTTCTGTTACTGCACAGATATTTTGACACTCATGTTGCTAAAGTGGTTAGAAAGACCTTCTACATTGCCCACCTGATCATGGAGGGATTCACATCCAGATCTAGTGAGGTCATTGTTCCCCTGTACTCTTCACTTATCAGACCAATGATGGGATGTATCTCACCCGACATCTGCAGCAATTGGAGAGACCCCAAAAGTTCCTCACCAAAAGGATAAAGGGACTCCAAAATCTGTCATATGCTGCCAGATTGAAGAAACTCCAGCTCTATTCAGTCACATACCGTCTGCTCAGAGGTGACATGTGCCTGACATACAAGGCCATGTCCAACCCGGAATTAATGGACATGCTCCACCTCAAAAAATCCAAATCCACCAAAACCACTAGAGCAGGATATAAATAGCTGGAGGGATAGATTTATCACTATGCTGTGGAATAAAATCCTGGTCCATGTGAGGCAGAGCACCTCACTTGGCTCTGTTCAAGAGAAATCTTGACCTGTGGATGGGAGATCATAGGTTTACCCTGGGAATCATCTCTGTGTCACTGCTGGACAGAGGCACAACAAACTAATGGGTACAGTATTTTTCATATAAGGGCGTAAGCCACAAAACTTTGGGCTAGGCTTATAAATGCCTTAGGGCAGATAGCCTAGTATAAACCTATGAACCTATGAACCTATGAACCATACTGAGGAGAGCCTTGAGTGCGTGCATCTTGAGGTTTAGACTTCTGGCGTTGAGCAGAATTACCCTTAGTTTCTTTTTCTTTGTGTTGTCTATGGAGGTGGGTTTGTCTTTTGAGCCTTGCCTAAAAAAGGCACTATGGGGGTGGTAGAGCCTTAACCAGTATTTGAAAGCCCAGGGGTGACAGGTGCAAGCCGTCCCTAGCGAAGCAACATGGCTTGTCGAGCATGTCATCCCAGGCTGACAGACACTGGATCCCCTTTGAATGACTTTTGAGAAGTTCTTCACCGTGGTTTCCTTGGCTGGGAGTGAGGACGGGATACGGCTGTCCAGTGAGATTAATTTATGGTCAGATCTTACCAATGAGGGGTATACCTCTGATATGGAACATAGAGTCCCCATGTTGGTGATGATCAGGTCCAATATGTTTTCCCCTCTTGTGGGAGTGGTGACCAGTTGTTCCATAGCATTTGAGTTTATAAATTCTAGGAACGGTTGGGCGAGGGTGTTGGGGCTTGAGTAGTGCTCCCAGTCTATGTTTGGGTAGTTGAAGTCACCCAATATAATGGTGTTTGTAGAGACCTTCATATTCTCCAATGTTCTCAGGAAAGCAGAGTGGGGTTCCTGAGTTTGGGAGGGTGGTCTGTAGCAGGCTACAAACTGAAAGGCAGTTTTGCCCACTGTTAGTTGCATATGGACTGTCTCCGATGCTTCATGCAGTGCCACTACCCTGGAGGTGTGGGTATCTTTGATGAATATGGATACTCCCCCTCCTTTTGTGGTTCGGTCCGAGTTTTGGGGCCGAAAAGCATGGTATGAGGTATAACTTGGTAGTGCTGGGATGCTTTCGGGAGCCTTGAACCAGGTTTCTGTTACTGCACAGATATCGATATTCTCCATACTGAGGAGAGCCTCGAGTGCGTGCATCTTGAGGTTTAGACTTCTGGCGTTGAGCAGCATTACCCTTAGTTTCTTTTTCTTTGTGTTGTCTATGGAGGTGAGTTTGTCTTTTGAGCCTTGCCTAAAAAAGGCACTATGGGGGTGGCAAGAGCCTTAGCCAGTATTCAAAATCCCAGGGGTGACAGGTGCAAGCCGTCCCTAGCGAAGCAAGGTGGCTTGTCGAGCATGTCATCCCAGGCTGACAGACACTGGATCCCCTTTGAATGGCACCAATACTTTAGCCAATTGTTAAAATTGATCATTTTGTCTTTATACTGTGGCATCATTCTTGGTGAGGGTAAGATGCTACTCAAGGTCAGGGTCATACCGGCCTGGGCTACATGATCAGAGAGCTCCTCTATGTCTCTTTTCATGTAGTCCAGGGAGGTACATCTCAGGTCATTCACACCAGCATGGACAATGACGGAGTCATATTTGTAATTGCTTTGGAGTGGCCTGAGTGCTTGTGTTATGTGGCGGATCCTGGCACCCGACAGGCAGCTTACAGTGACCTTCTCCTTGTTCAGCCTGGTGAGTGGGACGTCAGTGTGTCTGGCAATAGAGTCACCTATTACAAGTGTATTAGGTGTGTTGTTTAGGCTTAAGGGCTGTGACTGTGTGGCACACTGACTTTTTGAACTATGTGATACATGGGTATTGTTGTGGTGTAGCGGTTGCTTGTATATCTGCTTTGGAGGTCTCTGCTGCTTGGGCAGATTTTTATTTAGAGCCTCCGAGTATGTTTTTGTGTGTTTATGTGTTTGGTTTTCTGTTGCAATAGGTCTATGTGAGACTGGATTTGTGGTGTGTGTGGTTACCTTCTCCTCCTGACTGACTGCGCCAGTATTGGGTTGAGAGAGCTCAGCCTCCAGTTTGGCTATATAGTTGCATCTCTCACATATATTTGAGCTTGTTGGGAGGAGGAGAGGGTGGTCTGTGTACATAAGGCAGTTGTAACATTGCCTCAAGATTCCCAGATTCACCAGCTGGACTGGAGAGTAAACCCGAAACTGACTTTTGGACATGCCAGAATAGTATAAAGAACTACTTTTTGACTGATCAAAAAGGACCAATAGGGAGCCGAGTACTTAAAGGGAGTATAAGAGTGTGTAGTGCTTTAGTTTATTAGTGCTTACTTATAAGATTACTTATATGAGCAACTGCAGAGCTTTAGAATGAAAACAGAGTGCTTACTTTGAGATTTAGAATAGTTCTAAGGGAAAAAGTGAAGAGCAGACTTTGTGGAGCCGGGAATAGTTTAAACCCATTTAAGCGGCGCTGCCTGATGCTGCTCTATGTGCAAAATCGTGCAAAACCGCACAAATGTGGGTTCTAAAGCAGGGAAACTGAAAGAGATAGAAACTGACCCAGAACGGCCAATAAGCTACTAGTTTCAGGGCTGAGGCCACCCTCCAGGGACAGATAGGCTGCTCAAAGCTCCCCACTTTCACTGGTGAACAGAGAAGCTTCCTCCTATCCAAGTAAGGATATGGGCAACACAGGAAACTATACCACAGTCTGGAATTCAGCAAAACCTGAAATCTGGACTAATCTAGTTCAGCAAAGGAGGGAAAAGAGAATATTTTTTTGGGTTTTTTTTTGTTTTTTTCAGGAAACAGCAGAAAAACACACAGAAAACACTGTAAATGCTATAAACAGGCTTGCACACTTTAGTGTGTAGCCTACAACAGTTAATAAATAAAGACAGATCTTATCATGACAATGATTCTTGTATCTATTGTGACTCTTTGTTACATTGTTAGAATATTTCAATGGTAATTGATAATCACATCTAAGTCTAAAATGATCAGTTGCTGGAGTAGTCTGATAAAAATGAAGAGCTGAGATAAGACACCAGAAATGCTGAATCCTTTACCTATACTTTTTACAAGTATTTATGAAAAACTATGCTATACTATGTTAATCCACATTATACTACGTGGTACCTTTATTTCATTATATTACAAAGTGCTATACTACAGTATACACTACTTTGTTATATTACATTATGCCTTCTCCTTGCAAAAGCATTAAAAAAAATGTTATATGTTCTCTAAAAACAGGCTACATGTAAAGCATTCCAAGAGAGTATAACACATAAGTCTATATATCATCAGTGGCAGACAGAGTACTTCATCTCATGCAAGCAGTATCTGCAGTACTCTTGTCATGTAATTCTGACCACTAAAATAAAAACAAGCAGCAGCTAAGATCACCTGCATCACTTCTACTTTGATCTTCTCTTCTCAGCCGCTGCTTCCCTCTCATATTTACTAAAATTAATTCACATTTGATTTTCTACTCTGCTAATATTATTTACATATTGTATCAACTGGTTATCAAAGGCTCATAGGAGATCATAGGAGATTACTAGGCTATCAACCCGGAGGCCATTTTAAGCCTAGCCGTTTCAACTCAATGTAATGCAGTAGAAGTACTAGTCAATACCCAAGATTGCATTTAATGTTGACTGCCCATGTCCAGGAGGGTTGTGGGCACTATCCCTGGTAAGAAATTGTGGTGCCCCATCCACTCATCCAGGTTTCTCTTGAATAATGTCATAGAGATGCTCTATTTCACATGCATCGGAGGCCTGTTCCAAAGACATGGCAGTCACTCAGAGATAAAACTGTCCCTCCAGCATGTCTTATTTAAGCCATAGACCATATTTAAGTTCCTGGAATGGGTAGTCCTAGACCCGTTTGATTTACAGATATGCAGTAAGTTCATTAGGTTTGGGTCTTGGGTTGCTCTATAGGCCAAGAATAAGTCTCCTCTAAGAAATCTATACGATAAGGAGTATAGTCACAGGGACTTTAGTCAGTCCGTGTAAGTCACATGCTGGAGGCCCTTGTTCTTCTTTGTTAGAAACCTCTGAGGTCTCTCTAATTGCTGGAGGTGCTTAGTATGATACATGCCGAATGGGGCATTATACTAAATTATTGGCCAGATAAGTGCTGAGTATGGGGGGGGGGGGTTATAACTTCTTTTTCTCTCAAGGCGATGCCTTTACTAATCAAGTGAGCTGTGTGGAAAGCTTTCCTTACAATGGTAGACAAGTAGTGGTTGAAGTTAAGGTCTTGGTCAACCAGTGATCCCAGGTCCCTTACCATTTCATAGGTACTTAGGGTACTGTTGCTGATTTGATAGTGTAAAGGGGCATTGTTTGTGCCAAAGGGAATAATGATGCATTTCTTTGCATTCAGTTTGAGACCGTGACTAATTCACCAGTCGTTGATCTGTGTGAGACTCTCCTGTAGTATAATGACATCATTTGGGAATTTAATGACTGCACCTAGTTTGCAGTCGTCTGCAAACTTGGTTAGCCACAAACCTTTAGTTTGGACCTGAACTTCTGAGAAGTATATACCAAACAGTAGGGGTCCCAGCACTAACCCCTGTGGCACCCAACTGGTAACAGGTCTGGTGGTTGATGTGGAGTCACTCACCTTTATACTGTGTGTCTGGTTTGTGAGCCATTTGGCAACCCATCTTACAATGAAGGGGTTTACATTCAGTTTGCTAAGTTTGTTGGCAATGCCTTAATGTGGGATTGTGGCGAAAGTCTACTGAGTCAATGTATGCTGTGTGCCCAGATTTGCCCTCATCAATGGCCCTGGTCATACTTTCAAAGAAATCCACCAGATTTAGCAGGCAAGATCTGCCCTTCGTGAAGCAGAACTGGGTAGGATCCATAGTTTGGAGGTCACTTATGTCTTTATTTATGAGGTCCATAATAATATGTTCCATGGCCTTACAGATAAGGTTAGTCAAGCTTATGGCTCTGTAATTTCCCAGGTCTGTTGCTAGGCTGCCTTTGTGGAGGGGAATAACTGTAGCTGTTCTCCATTCCACAGGCACAAAGCCTGTGGTTTTGCTATGATTGAAAAGGGTACTTAGTAGTGATGTTAGTTCATGTTTTAGCCTGTTTATAAGACAGCCTTGGATGCCATCTGGTCCCACAGAGGCTGTGTTCTTTGCCTTTGGATAGGGCTTTGAGGACCTGTTCTTCACATATGTAAGGTGGGCGGGAAGTTTGGGGGAGGGTTTGTTGTAAGTTAGGAGGGGATAAGGGAGTGAAATTTTCACCAAACCTATCCTCTAGCCGGTTTGCTACCTCTGTGGGGTTCCTGGCATTTTTAATTTCTCTAAGTATTTTGGGTTTCTAATACCATGACAGGAATGGACCCCATTCCCAAGTCAAAGTATGATCAAAATTCATGAAATTAGTGTTGTTTCACTCTTTGATGTTAGCCAAAAGTGCCCTTTGCAGCACCCATAATGTGCCCAGTAATGACTCCTTCTGCAATTTACCCAGTGTTACATGAATTGGTAACATATCTAAATACGATTGTAAATTATTTTTTATAAGACCAGTTGCTCCTACTACTATTGGAACTGTCTGGGTATCTTTCCTCCACATGGCTCTCATTTCTGCCTGCAGATCGAGGTATTTTATGACTTTGTGTCTCTGTACGTAAGACACTGTAGTCACTAGGTGTGGTGATTTCAATGATCAATGCTACTTTTATCTTCTTTTCTTGGACCACTATATCCAGTTTTGTAGCATCTATCTTTTGAACGGTTGGTATGTGAGGTTAGTGTGTGTGATACCATTGACCACCAGTTCTGCACATGCTTGGGTCCTACCCTTTAGGTTGTGTACATAGCTGTAAAAGGACTTATGGTTATCCTTGGCAGTACTTGCTAGATTTCTCTCAAAGGAGCTCTTGGAGGATTTGACAAGTTGTCTTATTTGCCTGTTAAAGGTGAGAAAGGTGCTTTTCTATTTTTGGGTCACATCTTGGTTTATTGTAGAGCTTGTTTATGCTGGAAGTCCACCATGGTACCTTGATTTAACTTGGGGCTCTGTCTTTGATTCTATATGGTACAGCTGATTTTATACATTTATGCAAGTGATTGTACAGGGCATTAGTGTAAGCTTTGGCTAAGTTACCTCTTTCAGCTTGGGGTGGGGCTTGGAATGCATTTATACATTCAAGTAGAAGGGTATATTTTGCTTTGGCGAAGTTTTTTAGTCTGATTTCACCCTTTGTGAGTTCTGGTGTTAATGTCAGTTTGAAGGTGACTGATTTGTGGTCAGTTTTAACTAATGAGGGTCCAACAGTTGCAGCAGTACATCTGTTTGACATGTTGGTGAGGACCAGATCTAGAATATTTACTCCTCTTGTTGGGGTATAGCCAGTTTGCTCCAGGGCATTTGAATTCACAAAGCCAAGGAACTTTTGTGTTAGCGAGTTTGGGCTAGAGTAGGTATCCAGGCTAAGGATGGGATAATTGAAATCCCCCATAACAAGTGTGTTTGGTAAAATTTGAATTGTCTTTAGTGTGGTTATCTAGGCTTCATGGGTGTCATGACCCATGGAGGGGATCTATAACTGGCTATGACTTGAATGGGGGTCTTACCCACTGTAACCTGGACCTGGAGTAACTCCATGGAGTTGTCCAATCTAACTAGACAGGAGGTGAATTTATCTTTAATATAGATGTTTTGGTCTAAAGTGTGGAAGGCATTGTAATCTTGTAGGGCCTGGGTACTCTCTGTGACTGCACAGACATCTACATCTTCTAGTGATAGAAGTGCTTCCAGGGAGTTCAGGTTTTGGTTTTAAGCTTCTAGCATTTAGCAGCATGACCCTTATTTTGTTCTAATTGGTTAATTTCACATTGGTAATGTTGTTTTTGAGACCTTGCATTAAAAAGGCACTATGGGGAGGCAAGACCCTTTGCCAGCAGGTGAAAGCCTAGGGGTACCAGGTACAAACCGTTTTTGGCAAAGCAGTGAGGTTTGTTGACCATGGCTTCCCAGAGAGACAGGAACTGGATCCTCTTGGAATGACACCCAAAACTAAGCCAGTTATTGAAATCAGACATTTTTGGTTTATACTGTATCATCATTCTAGGTGAGGGTAGTATGCTGCTCAAGGCTAGGGACATACCTGTCTGGGACACATACACAGAGAAAGCGACCATGTCTCTCTTCATATAGTCCAGCGAGGTATATCTCAACTCATTTACACCAATATGAACTATGACAGAGTCATAACAGTACTTGTTGCTGAAAGACCTGAGTGCTGAGAGACTGAGTAGTATTATCTACCTTCTGTGATTACCTGTGTTTGTGAATTTGTTTTACTTTCTTTGTTTTGTGAATCTTATCACTTGGGCTGTGTCTGCAAATGGTCTATAGTGATCAGTGTACTACTCAGGTAAGCAAACTAAAATAAATAATAACAAACAAACAAATAGATAAATAAATGAATAATTTCTCAATATTTCATCTCTTCTGGAAGCATGTTATTCCAGGGTCTATGTTAGAACACCAAACTTTCAAAATTTCGAGTGTTCTAATATCGACCCATTTTCAGCTGAAAATATCGAAGAAACAGAAAACCGAATTTTTTCCTATGGAAAGAATTTGGTTGTCTGTTTCTGTTGCTTCTGTATTTTCAGCACTGTGGTGGAAAGATACGGGTCGGGTTCAGGTAAGTGTGCGATTATGTGGACGTGAGGGTTAGGGCGGGTTAGGCGAGTTAGGGTCAGGGAGCGGGTCAGGTAAGTGTGCGATTGTGTGGACGTGAGGGTTAGGGTGGGGTAGGTGAGTTAGGGTTAGGGCACGGGTGAGGTGACTGTGCGATAGTGATAGACCTTAGAGTTAGTGTTTGGGTTAAGGTAAGTCAATAGTTAGTGGTGTATGTATAGTTTAGTGTAGGGTTAGGTGTAAGAGTTTAGGTGTATGTGTGTGGATTTCTGTTTGTTTGGTGTGCTTGTGTTGTGTGTATGTGTTCTGGAACAGCTAATTTTTTCCCTAGGAAAAAATTCGCTGTTCTGTATGTTCAATGTTTTAAATTTTCGATTAATAGGGTTCGATATTAGAACACTCGAAATTTTGAAAGTTCGGTGTTCTAATATAGACCCGTTATTCCATTATTGAAAATACTTAGCTTTAGGAGAGATTGGCAATGTATGCTAATTAAATCCAACAAGGCCAATTACGAAATCAAGATAGTTTCTCAGGCTAAAGACATCCACAATGCCTTCTACAGCTGTGTCCAAAACCCCAAAGGTAACATGCAATGGTATGCAGAACTGGTAGTAAATGGTACCACCTTCACAGAATAGAGTGACATAGCGGATCTGCTGGCCAACAAATTCAACTCAAATTTTACTGCCCCACTCTGCCCTGCCAACCCTTGTGAAATCCCTAGCAGCATAACTCTTCCCCAACAATCTGCAGGGAGCAGATGATAGCAGCCTCAATGGGGCCTGACAATACCCCATGTTACCTCTTAAATAGCCTGAAACATGACCTGTCAGGACCACTTGAGTCACTTTTCAACTACACACTCAAAACAGGCTACGTACTAAACAAATGGAGGATGGCAACTATTATCCCTCTTAACAAGGGTGGACCATCAATAGACCCCAGAAAATACAGACCCATTAGTCTAACTAGTCTAATATTCAAAGCCATGGAATGAGTTCTCGTGGAAATGATCAACTCTCAGAAACTGGACCCATCTCAGTTTGGTTTTGCCAAAGGAAGGTCATACCTACTTAATCTTGTAAACGTCTTTAAGATGGTAGCCAAGACAATGGATGAAGGGAAAATGGTGCATTCTGCCTACCTATACCTGGCTAAGGCATTCAACACAATACCCCCTTAGGTATTGTGGACAAACTCACCAAATATAAATCTCTATGCAACTTGCTGGATTGCTAGCTGGCTCACAGTTAGGACCCAAGAAGTCAGGATTAGTTAGACAACCTCCGCCAAGGTCACCAGATGAGTACTACAGGGCTCCCTGCTGGGCCCACTCCTGTTTGGCATCTAATTCTTGAAGGTCAAGGCTAATGCCAAGGGCCTTAGGCTCACCAAGTTCACAGATGACTGCAAATTGGGAGCTATCATAAACTGCCACCACAACACTATCATCCTGCAAGAGGGTCTAACACAGTCAATGACTGGTGTCAATGCCACAGATTAGCTCAATGCAAAGAAGTGCATTATAGTGCCTTTTCTGAAAACATCTACCCAGGCAAATTACTCCTGTTAATAAGACACCTCTAAGAGCTGACCCAGTAGTTAGTGATCTTGAAACATATATAGACAGTAATCCAGCCTTTGACCAACACTTGGCGAAGGCAGTAAGAAATCATTCTTTGTTCCCCAGGTTATAAGTAAAGGTATGGCATCCCGGTCCAAGGAAGTTATAGTATCATTCTACTTGTCTCTTAGCAGACCCATCATTGAGTACCATCCCCACTTCGACATGTACCTGATTAGGCATATGAAACAGTTGGAAAGCCTACATAGGTTCTTCACCAAGAGAATCCACAGTATTAACACACTGTCCTATTCACATCACCTTAGAGCCCTGTCTATATACTCCTTCTGCTAAACGTTACTGACAGGCAATCTGTGCTTGGCATATAAAGCATCCCTAGAGCCAGCCCTGATGGAGCTTTTACACATACATAAAATGAGCATCACCAGAAAAATTAGGCCCAGAGATTTGAACTTTGCTTGCAATATAAATAGAAGATGGTTGCAAGACAGATATGTGACTCAGAGGATTCCCATGCTCTGGAATAGGCTCCCCATGCATGTTAAGCAGAGTCCACCCCTAACCCGATTTAAATGTAACATTGACCATTGGAAAGGAATTTGCATATTCATTTCCTGGTTGGCCCCCATGTCTCTTATAAACATGGGCTGACAGTAAACATTCCCTAATTAACATTGGAGGGATAATTATAAATTCATGCCATGGCTGGGCCACATATTTCTTATAAACAGAGGCAGACAGCAAACATTCCATAATTAGCATCACCCCTACATATCTTTTTAGCAACCTCCTAACTGACAAACCCCTCCTAACAAACATACCCTCCAGTTAAGATGCACATGTTACCAGGAGATGCAATTGGGTTGCTTTGCCAGAGCTGGCCATGGTCAAATGGAATCCTAGGCAGAGTATTGGACCAGGGCCAACCTCCCCACCTCCACAACTGTTACAGTGTCTCATTAGTTTGCTGTTTCTTACCAGCAGTGGCGGCTGGTGACTTCAAATCAAAAGGGAGCTACAGCAGACAGCTGAATGGGTGGGGTCAATGGGAATTGGTGTAACAAACTAGAAAGGGGAGGGGCTATGCTCAAAACCACAAAAACTAACTTTAATTAAATACGCTGCCCTGGGTGCCAAACCGTCATTATGAGAGTCCAATCAAGACAAAAATAAGTGTAGAAGAATAAAAATATTTCAATGCATTGGCTACATGACAGCTTACTTAATATTTAGATGGAAACAAAAGGTTGTGAGGCATGAAAAAATAAATTACTTTTTAAATACATTACTGGAATGCCAGTCAAAATCAAGTATAAGAAAAACAAGCAAAACTCAACTCAAACAACTTCTCCTTGCACTGCAGTTCTAATTATAAATTATATTCAGCTTTATTAAAGTACCAAGTAACATGCTGAAAGTAGAAATCTCTGTGATGCCCCCACTTGTAAAAATGTTTCTTATCCAAAAAAGACCTGCTGCCTGACAACTATCTACTTGTTTCATGGGGAAAACAAGATCAAAGTAAGAAATGAAAAGCAAACAAGAAACAAGCTGAAGATACATTACTTAAAGGATTACTGTACAGGTTATGGACCACACATGATTGGCATTCTCTTTAGTTTATGAGTAGAGCCTGTAAAGATGACTGGAAGTCTCCAACAAGTGTAATGAACTTTTTAAAATAATGTAATCCTGTCCTTCAATACCCAAGGCTTATACATTATCTAGTTAAGTATTCTCTGCATGGCAACAACAGAAAGGCTTTCGGTGATGGCAATTCTTTAACAGTATGCTTATTAAAGCTTACTTGCATCTTACGATCTCAGACAAGCTTATTTTATGGTCATTAAAGCATTGCTACTTAAACACAGAGCAACAGGCACTTTCTGAGTAATAAGCATAAATCAACAGTACTAAAATATGACAGAAACCAGACTATTCTGCAAAATCAAGGACAGATGAAAAGCCACTGTAGTACTTGTGTCTACCTTGGATGGGGGGACACTCTGCACATGTTACACTGCATAACTACTCCTTGCCTTGCTTGGACACATCCAGAGTCACTACATGGGGGAGTGAGGTGCAACAAGTATGTCACAATTTGAAATGTCTCTGGCTGACTGTGATGGCCCTGACACATTTGTCCTGCCTCTCAACCTCAGAGCAAGAAATCTGGACAAAGCCATACATAGAAGTGGGACAAAGGCCCAAAAATAAGGACAATTTTTAAATATTGCTCTTATAAACTTAGAAAGATAATATAATAGGACTTGCATTAGTATGAATTTTCTGAAGGGTATGAAATCTGAAACTCAAATGTCTGTCATTATTTTCTAACTTCAGTCTTTAATGATTTGTCACTAATTTGCCAAAAAACCCCACAATTTTATGAAAAATGGACCAAAAATGTGATGCAAAAATATAAAATAGCCACACAATGCAGCTGGGAACCTGTCAGAGGAGGGACACTTTAATATTAGTACTGCTAATTTGAGCAGCTGACAAAATAAAAGAATCTACATGCATTTCAAGTAATCTATAACTTTGATTATTACAGTTATTTCTTAATTGTAAACCCTCCATGTTTTCTTCCAACATTGCTATTTTGCGGAGGGATTATAACGGGGAAGAGCAACATTTTGAGCCAAAATCAGGGACAGTTGAGAGGCTGGCTATGCCTAATTCTATAAAGCAATTTATTTGCATGTACCTCTCAACATGTTAATGCAATAAATCTAGACAAGGCCAAATATATTGGGGGAACATATAAACAGTACTAAAAATTGCTCTTGTATAAACTGAGACAGTTGCTAGAATAACAAGTCTTACTTTAGCATGCATTTTTCTGAAGGTTATGAAGTCTGAAACTCAGTGTATCATTATTTAGTGAATTCATTCCTAAATGATTTGCCAGAAAACTACAAATTTTATGAGGAACAAACCAAAAATAAGAAGCAAAAATGTATTCATTCTTTGAAAATCTGGACAGTTGGGCGGTATAGTTCAGCTGAGCCTCTGAGTTTGCCACCCTTCCCCCTCACAAAATCATCGTCGAATGGAGCCTCTGTAGCCATTCAAATGATCCATTACTTGGCTATTTCACTCCATTTACCATAAACACTAATGTGTATACTGCTTTACTTCTATGATGATTTGGACTTCATTTGAAAGTTTTATTTTGCATTTTACAGAACAAACACTAAGACATCTGCTAAACAAAGCAATGCAGTCTCACAATGAAAACATACTTAACATTAAAACTTCTCTGCCCTTGAAACTCACATTCATTGAAACAGCATTGAAACCCACATTCAAAGAAAATACATTTTGCCAGTGGCAGATAAAGATTAATTTTGGGCTGTTTTCATATCATAAGCCCCTTGCATATGAAACATACATGTGCTATTTGATACATCTTCCTGATTGTACTAAATTATATTCCTTGTACAATACAGTACAGTTGTTAGAGGGCGTTTTAAATCTGTTTTGAACATTTTTCCAGTAAGCAATGAAACAAAATGCATGCACCTATAATGACAAAACTGCCCAGTTCAGAACATTTCCATCATAAAAGTATACTCAGCCTTCTACAGTCCACCATTATCAGTAAATATGCACAATTCTACAGTCCACCATTATCAGTAAATATGCACAATTCTACAGTCCATTATCAGTAAATATGCACAATCTCTGAAGTTGAAGTCATCTAAATAATTCCACATTAAAGAAATTTGTAACTAATGAAGAGGTTGCTGTTAGCAAACACCTTTATATTTCATGGTTTCATCGAAAAATAGTGACTGTTGCCCCTGAGGAATAAATTGCCTAAATTACATTAAAAAAATGATAAGCTAGTAATATTGCAAGAGGAAATGGATGGCAAAGTGATAACAGGCTCATAGTTAGTATCTTCACCAAGGAGGACATTCTCAGTACGGCAACATCCACTGCTTGTGGGAGTAGAACCCACAGTCTTCTGCATCAACAGCAAGTACACAACCTGTTGTGCTATTAACAATGCAAGCTGACTCAGCATAAGCAGTACTAAACTTATCTTCCCCTGCAGCTCTCAGCTCCTTGTAAAATCTACTCAGTACTCAACTGCTTCTCAACTTCGCAGCACAAGAAATCTGGAAAAAGCCAACATTTATTGGGGGGGGTCAAAAGCCCCAAAACCAGGGACACATTAAACATTGCTTGTATAATCTTGGAAAGTTGCTAGAATAAAATGCTGTGTTACCACCATACATTTTACTGCCAAGGTCCCTGTGCAAAACAGTCAGAGCAACATACCACTACGCCAGATCAGCTGCTTTGTCAAAGAGAAATGCTGTGTTACAACCATACATTTTACTGCCAAGGTCCCTGTGTAAAACAGTCAGAGCAATATACCACTACACCAAATCAGCTGCTTTGTGAAAGAGAGGAAGACTGAAACTTAAATGGCTATCATTTAGTGAATTCAGTTCTCACCATAGCTGTCAACATCATAGTACAAAACACCTGGACAAACCCAGTAATGTGGGAATATAGCCCTCAAACATATTCAGTGAATTCAGTTCTTGCCATAGCTGTTAACCTTAGCACAAAAAAAACCGAACAAAGCCAATAATGGGGGGAATACAGTCCCACAAATAGGGACAAATTTCAAATATTAATTTTATAAACTTAGAAAATTGCTAGAATAAAAGGTTGTGTTACTATGTATTTTCTGAAGAATATGAAGTCTGAAATTCAAATGCCTGTCAATTTTGCTTCTGATGGAACAAAAACAATTTTCAGCAGAGGCCCAGGGAGAAATACTGCAGACCCATGTCTTTGTAAAATGGCAGGACACCAGAGCAAATCCACACAAACACAGGGAGGAGATGCAGACTCCACACAGAAGGCACCCCAACCAAGAATTAAACCAGAACACCTATAGCTGCTGTGAGGCAACAATGCTACCACTGCACCATCAATTATGTAAAGCATTAAACATTCAGAAACCTGAAGTCTGAAATTCAAATGCCTGTCACTTTTATTTAACATTTGTTAACCAGGACAGTCTGACTTGGAGCAAAAAAACAATTTTCAGCAGAGGCCCAGGAAGAAATAATGCAGACATGTCTTTATAACATGGGAGGACACAAAAGCAAGCCCACACAAACACAGGGAGAAGATGCAGACCACACATAGAAGGCACCCCAGCAAAGAATCAAAACTGAGAACTTACAGCTGTAAGGCAACAATGCTACCACTGCACCATCAAACATTTAAATATTTAGAAACCACAGATATTATGAGGAACAGAACAGATCAAATATGAGGCAAAAATCTGCAACTTTTTTACAAACGGTGGTGGGTAGGGAATTCAGGCCCTTAACACCTGCATACAAGGTACAGGGTTCAAGCCTGAGGTATTCCATAACTCACCACCATCAGTTTGCTCTAGCCACCAGTATATAGTAACTGGGGCATTTCACACACACACACATGCACACACACACACACACACACACACACACACACACACACACACACACACACACACACACACACACACACACACACACACACACCTTCCTTGTCGCCGAACAGAACAAGCTAATTAACTACTTTCACACACACTCTGCATGCTTACCTTGTCACTAAACAGCCCCACCGACGACCTAAATAACTGCTCGGTTGCCACCGATATCCAGACAGCCCCTTTACCTGTATTCCTTGTGCGATTGGTCCATCCTTGCAGTCCAAATCCGTGATTGGTCCTGCCTGTGACTGCTGGAGTGCCTCCATTTTGTGACGTCATTGCCGCACAGATTTCTGGGCATCTTGGGGCTGAGATACCTTTCCCCCTATCTAGACTGCTGAGAAAGCAGTCTGAGAGTGTGTGCGCATGTGTGCATGTCCAGGAATTGATTTTGTGATTCTGTTCTGTTTTTTCATTTGTTTTTTAGGTGGGAGGGCTGCAGTCCTGCAGTCCTATGGCACGAGCCGCCCCTGCTTACCAGTTACCATAAACACTATTCAAACCTGTCAGTGTGATTAATATCTTCTTCTTTACTTTAACTTACAGATATTTCACTTAAAACCTTTGTTTTAAATTTTATAGCACAAACATTGATTTATTTTTGGTAATGAAAAGAAAACAGTCTCAAGTTGAAAACAGACTTTGCATGAGCAACTGTAAACTTCTCTTCCCTTGAAACTCACATCAATTAAAAATGCATCTTGCCAATGACAAAATATGTGTACATTTACATCTGCAGGCATCCCCCAAACCCAGGAATTACAGTTACATTCTTGACTACATTTTCCCAGATAACACTGCCAAAATGTTAACAACAGTAATGACCAGTGTCACATATTTCAAATGTGTTTCACCCAAGCACACAGTAGCCAAAGCATTCCAGCCTAATTCTCTCTCTCTCGCACACACACACACACACACACACACACACACACACACACACACACACACACACACACACACACACACACTCACACTAGTACTTCAAAGCCAGATTACTGACTATTTAAAAATGACCAGATAAGAGCTTTAGGTCCTTTCATCCACAGCCAGCCCCTGTCCCCAGAAGCAGTTATAACAAATTTGTTGACTATGTACACCTATATTTATGAAGAAATAAATTACATGTACTTTATTAACAGCTTTGGATGCACTACATGAGACTGTATAAAGACCACAGCATCATACCATGAGATCCAGCCAGGTGTAGCACATTTTAAAAATAATTTGATTCATGAGAACATAAGAAATATCAACCACCTAATAATATACTGTAAGTCAATATATACAATCTCTGCAGAAGTAAAAGTCATCTGAACAATACCACATTAAATACAGCTATTACTAATGCAGAGGTTGCTGCTGGCAAACAACTTGGCATTTTAGTGCTTCATTGATAAATGCAGTACCTGCTGCCCTTGACGAATAAATTGCTTGTGCTGCATTAAAAATAGTGTGTGGGTGATATTGCTCAAACATTTCCTGAACTAGATCAGCTAAACAACAGGAAATGTCTTAAAAACAATGATGACAAGTTCTTGGTTACTAGGCATGCAGTCTAGATCATTAAGGAACCTAGCACAAATTGACAATTACTCCAAAGCACTGTCTATATAAAGACTTGCTCAGTGTCACACAGTAGGTAAATGAAGACAGAAGGATTCAAACACTGCACCCTTGCCAGAGAAAGCAGCTCATTAACAAACCAGAGCTTTAGTACTTTGTGTTTACTACCAGATTAACAGTTTTTAATTAAATGTAGAAATCCATTACGATCTGATCTTGTTGAGAAGACTGTACCACAACCGTATACAACAACGGCTATGTAAGGGATGCAGAAGATCAAGGAGTTCTGACCATCACTAAATAATACAGACTATATGACCTGACAGATGTAAAAAACTTTTCCATTTGCTGGAGACTCTAAAGAAGGTACTGCAAAAATATATTACTAAAATGCAAAAACATGTTTAGACTATTTTATACAATCTAAACCTATTAATAAATTAATTCATTCCTTAGTGAATAAATTAAATCAGTTACAGAAAATATAAATGCTATACCAGTAGGTTTTAACAACCCACAGGCAATACAAAAATCAGAAATCTTACTATTTTATATTATTATTTTGCTTTTTTTTTTGGTTGGGGGGCAGGCTTTACATGCCTTGAAGGACATCTACATCTCATATTTGACCTGCCTAGGTTTGTTCTAGCAAACTACTCCAAATCTCTTAAACAGTTAACAGTACAACGTTTGCATTATCATGCATGGGTCTGGCAGTTGGATTAAGGCTCTTAGCCCCTGTAACTAAAGTAGAGAATTTGACTCTAATAAGACCCAATAACCAAGAGAAGCATTTCACACAGGCACACACACAAACACCCACCCACACACACATAGACACACACGCACCTGCTGTTATGCTGTGCAATAACTCTGGTGCCCCACATGGACTATCTCTAGCGAACCGAAGCCAACTCCTGCTGTTACTCCAAATACCGACACCAGACGCTTGCTGTTACGCCAAATAATTTGCAGCTTTTCTGTTTTGAAAAATCTCACACCTGCACTTGCTCCTATTTCATTGGCTGAAAGCAGAAAGTAGCAGGAAGTGGACGTGGGCAAGAAACTATTTAAAATGACAGTATGCAATCACTGAAAAAAGTAATAAAACTTTTCTTTTTTTTTTCTTTTTTTTTTAATTTAATGTTGTAGCCAGAATGGGGACCTAGGGAACTGCCTAGGTCACCTAGTGCTGAATCTAGCTCTGTGCATTGCTACACTTATAAAAGCCATGGTGGTTGTTAGCCTATTACAGACCTATAATCCTATGAACCTATGGCATCTG
>NC_056731.1:1664971845-1665104345 GCF_019279795.1 Protopterus annectens | reverse complement strand
CTTCCAAATCAACAACTACATTAAGAAGAGTCATCAAAAACTAGGCCTCCTATATAGAAATAGAAAGTTTCTCACTTGCAAAGCCAAAGTAACCCTGTCCCATTCCTATTTATTACATAGTCTACTATATGACTCTCAGATTCTCACGAAACATAATAATGCACTCCGAGCAAAACTTAACTCAACCTATAATAAGATGGCCAGATTCTCTGCCCAACATACCTTTAAAACTCATCAATGGGTCTCAATTAAACACCTAAACTGGCTGGAACTACCCAATTTGCTTCTTCTCTCTTAGCTTCAGATCATTCATTCTATACTATATCAACCTTACTACTCCCCTTGCCTATCCTCCTTTATATCTCACTAGTCTCTCACTAGATTACTCTGCAGCTCTGACCAAGACTTACTATGTATCCATAAACCGAGGACTAAAATGGGTGGCAATGTATATAGCTATCACCCTACCATAGCATGGAACAAGCTTCCACATCAAATTAGATTAATAAATCAACCTAAACAATTCAAAGTAGCTACCAAAGAACACTTAAAAACACTCAAGTAGCTGCCAAAGAACACTTAAAAACACACTGGTTCTGCCTCTGTACTCATCCACCACAAAATGTATCTACCCTTAAACTAATCATCTTTTAATCACTACCCTAAATTTTAACCTCTACTCCCTTCATCTTTAGCACATCTGCTCCTCCTAGCCATGCCTATCTCTCCTGCAAACTATTATTTACACCTTGGCTTAACCTCTCTCTCTCTCCCCTTATATCCCTCCCCTAAATTGTCCTTTAATATTAACAAATGTCTACATAGTACTAATACTTTAATGACTGCAAGAACACTTCTATTTCAAATTCTCACATAATATATATTACTAAGGATTATGTATTAATATTTGAAGCTTGCATAATGTTGTAAAAATAAGTAAAAAGCTATTGTATCTGTAATTTTTGTTTTTAATGTATAATGTTCTGGAGCTTTACATCCCGGGCCTCTGCTGAAAAAGGACTAATTCCTAGCTCAGTGAGACTTTTCCCAGTCAACAAAGGTAAAATAAATAAATAAATAACCATAAGCCACTTTCTCAAAAATGTTTACAATTACCATAAAGGTAATATGACAATTAAGTTTTCCAGATTAGACAACAATGTCGATAAACAGGTAGAAACAAGTAGAAAACAACAATTTATAAAAATAAGGTTTATTTCATCACACTCTCATGCCTCCACCCAACAGTCTTCAAAGGAGTACTAAGTTTTCCAGCATTAAATATTACTTTAATAAGCACTTTGTGAACTTCTTGAAAGCTTCTGAAAATGTATATGATCATATTAAACAACTATTGTGCATTTTATGACAGTGACCTCAGACTATGGCTGACATTGTAGATAAAAGAGATGATACTCTAAAACTAGAAATAAGACAGAAGTAAAGCCACGAATTACTATGAATATCATAGAAATGGCACAATGTAGTTTCATTGGACACATGTAATTAATTGAGCCTGCAAATATAAGGAAACGTATGATAATATGTACCTCACATTATGTAACCATGGAAATTATGAGTGAAGCTGCTACTCAATTACCTGAGCCATCTTGTCAGGAATATTTTGAGATGTGGCACAGGATTATAAAGAGGACGTTTGTCTTGTGCATTATATGCCATTTACTTTGATTGTATGGATGCTCTGGGGAATTTGCCTGAGTTCAAAAGGATTTTAATGAGGTCACATGGACTAAAATATGAGCAGTCAGATTTTGATGTATCATTCCAATTTTTTTTTTTTGGTTGTGAAATGTCACACTGATGTCCCACTCATCAGGCTGAACAAGGAAATAAATTACAGTCAGCTGCCTGTCGGGTGCCAGGATCCGCCACATAACGCATGCACTCAAGTCACTCCACAACAAGTACAAATACGACTCTGTCATTGTCCATGCTGGAGTGAATGACTTGAGACGTACCTACCTGGACTACATGAAAAGAGACATGGAAGAACTCTTGGATCATGTGACCCAGGCAGGTATGACCCTAGCCCTGAGTACCATCCTGCCTTCGCCCAGAATGATACCACAGTATAAGGACTTCAACAATTGGCTAAGCTTCTGGTGTCATTCAAAGGGGATCCAGTATTTGTCTGCCTGGGAAGACATGATCGACAAACCACGATGCTTTGCCAGAGATGATCTGCACCTGTCACCCCTGGGATTCAGGTTACTGGCTAAAGCTCTTTCCACCCCTATAGTGCCTTTTTTAGGCAAGGTTCAAAGGATAAAACCACCACCGTAACAGATACAAGCATGCAAAATCTGAAGGTAATGCTTCTCAATACTAGAAGTCTAAACCTTAAAATGCACTCTCTCGAGGCACTCCTAAAAATGGAGAACATCGATATCTGTGCAGTAACTGAGACCTGGTTCAAGGCTCCAGAGAGCACCCCTGCAATACCAGGCTACAATTCTTACCACACTTTTCAGCCACAACACCAAGACTGAAACACTAAAGGTGGAGGAATGTCCATATTCTCCAAGGATATTCACACCTCCAGGCTAGTTGCCCAACACAATGTATCTGAAATTCTCCAGGTGCAACTAACACTAGGTAAGATTGCAATCCAAATTGTAGCGTGCTACAGATCCCCCACCATGCCCCAAGATTCTCACTACACCTTTCTAAACATACTGGAAAATATTAAGTTACAACCAAACACCCTAATACTGGGTGATTTCAACTACCCTGCCATTAATTGGGAAAACTACTCGGGTACCAACTCCTTTTCCCAGCGCCTCCTGGAATTCATAAATTCCAATGGCCTGGATCAACTAATCCATTGTCCCACCAGGGCTCCAATATCCTAGACCTGGTCATTACCAACATGGAAGATAGCTGCTCCACACCAGTGGTCACCCCCTCATTGGCCAGGTCTGACCATAAGCAAATCACCTTTGACATCCACTCCCCCCCCCCCCCCCCCAGTAAGGAAACCTCCTTAAAAAACTTCTCCAAAACCAACTTCATGCTACTGAAGTCAGAAGTGACAAACTTCACAACACCCACACAGACGGGATCTGGAAGTTCAACTGCAGAATCCTACACTAAGACACTGTATGAGCACATCCACTCGTGCATGAATCGTGCCATCCCAAATAGAACCAAGATGCTCTTCTCCAAAAAAAGGAAGCCAATCTGGTGGTCCCCTGCTATAAACAAACTATACAACAGAAGAAAAAAACTGTTGCAGAAAAGAGGAAAATCCCAGGATGCAAAAAAACTCCCTCACAAGCCTCAGTAAGAAGCTGAGATCCCTCATAAAATCCTCAAAAGCTAGTTATGAAAATAAAATTGCCAAAGATTCCAAACACAACCACAAGGCATTCTATAGTTATGTCAAGAATCTAAATGGCAATGCTCAGATCTGCTCTGAGCTACAACAGAATGGCATTAAATATACTGATCCCAAGGATATTTCCAATATCCTGGCAGATCGATTTAGTGCCAACTTCACCCCCCTCTCACCCCCTAAAGGGCCCATCTCAATACCAAAAGATTGCCAAATTCCGATAATCACAGCCACGCAGGTAGAAACCGCACTCTCCAAAGCTAAGAATACAGCATCCATAGGACCAGATGACATCCCAGGCTGTGTACTACATGAACTACAAAATGAACTGGCACCTCACCTAAGTGTCATGTTTAATCATAGCCTCACCTCAGGCTTCGTGCCCACTGAGTGGCACACAGCTACAGTTACAAACACAATAAAATGTTTGTAAGTAAAGGAGTATAGTGAGGTGAGGATAATAGACACATTCATAATCCTGGGGGTCATATTAAGTCAGGGACCATGCAGGAGAACCATTCAAATAGGTAAAGCAGTACTTGCATAATTATAGGTTCATAGGTTCATAGGTTGGTACTAGGCTATCAGCCCTAGGGCCTATGCAAGCCTAGCCATAACAATTCCCTGGCTATTTCTTCTCACACTATTTACTTCCCTGGACTCCTGTCTAGCAGGATGACTGACATGATCCCTGGCATGAATTTTCTTTCTCCCATCCAATCGTCAAGGTTCCTTTTGAAGAGGGCCAAAGACGTGCTCTGATTGACATGTATGGGCAGTCTGTTCCAGAGTCTGGGGAGTCTCTGGGTCAGGAACCTATCCCTCCAGCATATTTTGTTTATTGTGATGACAAGGTTTAGATCCCTGGAGTGTGTGGCTCTGAGGGACTGGGATTTCTTTAAGTGGGGCATGTCCAACAGCTCTGGGTCTGGCCCTTAGTACTGCACCACACAATCCTGGTGGCCTTCATCACTGCCCATCCATATTCTCTAGCATAGGTTCATAGGTGTGTACTAGGCTAATGGCCCTGGGGCCTTTACAAGCCTAGCATTAGGATTACCCTGGCATAGTGCCACCTGACCTTAGTTCTCAGTGCCTCTGTTGAGTAGAGCCACTGGAGTTATCCCTAGGGTGAATTTTCTGTTTCCCATCCACTCATCAAGATTTCTCTTGAAGAGGGTCAGAGAGGTGCTCTGCTTGACATGTATGGGAAGTCTATTCCATAGCATTGGCAGTCTCTGGGTTATGAACCTGTCCCTCTAGCATGTTTTGTTAATTGTGGTAATGAGGTTGAGGTCTCTGGAGCATGTGGTGCAGATGGATTGGGACTTCTTTAGATGTAGCATTTGTAACACAGCTGGGTCAGACATGGCTTTGTAAGTCAAGCAGAGATCGCCTCTAAGTAGGCAATATGAGACAGAGAATAGTTGGAAGTTTTTTAGTCTGTCCATATAGGACAAGTGTTTAAGGCCTAGGATCCTCTTTGTAAGGTACTTTTGTGGCCTCTCCAGTTGTTGCAGGTATCTAGTGAGGTACATGCCAAATGGGGCATTGTACTTGATGATTGGCCTAATGAGGAAAGAGTAGAGGGAGACAATGACCTCTTTCTTCCTGGATGCAAAATCCTTAGTAATGAGATGTGCCACACAGAAGAACTTTCTGACCACAGTGGCAATGTGAGTTAACATCAGGATGGCTGTAGTTCCAGAACCTTTTCTTTACATTTTTTTTGTCTATGATTACTGCCCTAAAATGTGTACTTCACTGGACTTCCCCCAGCAATGACCTTAGTCTTTGCATTTTTTTTCAGTAAATCCAGATGTCATAAATCTGCTCACCATGATCATGGATCTTGCACATGACCTCCTTCAGTACCAGCTATCTGTGCATCCAGACTTGGTATCCTCAAAGCATTGTCAGTGTCAATAGCTCAAAATCTGCCTACTCTTCTCTGAAATGTAGAAGATCAGATAGTTGTGGTGTTCTATTATTACACCAATCAACCGGATTCCTTTTTTTCAATAATGACACTGCAATGAGTAAAATGATGTGGGGTGCTGAACTCCTCAGATACTGCACCTACCTGAGATGGTGTTAACTCAGACAGATGTAAACTCTCCCATGGTACTTACTGAAAAGAATAGGTCTCCCAAACAACATTTAATGTTTACCTCTTGGCAAACTGCAGAGTAAAGACTGGATTAAAACTCACCCAAAATCGTGTGCCTGTCTACCACTTATAGAAATCAGAAGCCTTATCTAAGGATTCCCATACATTCACCTGTACATGAAAATGGACAATGTAAAAAGCATATATGCAACAAAATTTCTTTTTCAACCACAGTATAATATATAACAGAACATTCATTCTCACCTTTGGAATCTACCTCATTATGATTCAATGGCTATATTTAGCAAACCCCTAACTTTTTTTGGGGGGGGGTTCCCAAATGTCCCCCATATGGATGAAAAAAATTATTACAATGTTGCAAAACAGTTTCATTATATTATGAAGTGTTCCATGGGGTCTTCCTGGACTACACATTAAGAAAATGAGCACAATTTCCTCATAACAGTTATATTTGGCATTCCCTTTCACATATAATTTCATAGTTGGTAATAACCCACGAAAGGCATACATACATACTAGCACAGAAAAGTCCAACAAACTGGTCTAAACAAATCTAACATCAAAGTTTCCCAGTCTTTCTGTAGTATGCTGCTAAGGTACAGCCATAAAGTTTTGACAGAGTCCACATCAATCTCCCTACAGTGAGGCTTAGTGCCTGATAAGGAACCCATTTGTATTCACCCAGTTTGGTTCTTGGCAGTTTGTTCTATTTTTTTCTGTTTGGCTTTGCCTCTATTGTTTCTACTATGTAGGATATACATTTTGTAATATCTCAAAGGGCCAAGCAGATAAACCCCACCATACAAGGATAATCGTCATTCTTAAACACAAGACGTGAAGAAACAACTGGCTCTCCCATATACCTTCGTCCTCGTGATACTGGAAGAAAAAAGATTATCTCTAGTTACTGACTGAAGATGTTTGCCCTAACACATTTTAAATGTGATTCCTGATGCAGGTACCCCCCCCCCCCGTCTCTCTGGTTGTAAGAGAATAGGCTTCTCCAATGAACTCCTTGTTCATATGTAGAATATTCTTTGTTTCCCCCAGGTGACCCAATATCCTAGAAGAGTCTGAAAAAATGTAATTCCTGAAATGCTGACTGGAATCTTACACCTACTTAGTACCACAGAGATTTAAATGTAATTCCTTATAACTTTTTGTAACCATCATAACTTCATGTGTCACTGTCAGGCCAACTACGTGCCTAAATATCCAGGAGGACAGCTGTCCCAAAGTCTTTAAGCTACAGAGTCAGAGTAAGAGGTATTCAAGTACCTGAGTAATAGATCAATATACAGCTCAGACTAAGTAAGCCTTGCAGAATAACCCAGTTGCAGTCCTTATCTTACAGGTCCATAGGAGGTTACTAGGCTAATAGCCCTAGAGCTCTTACAAGCCTAGCCATATTTATCCTGAGATGTCCAATTGTCAGTGGTTGGGTGAGTGAAGTTCATAGAGGTAAGGGTCTATGGTAGTTAATACCAACTTCTGCTGTCCAGGAGGGACATGGGCACCACCCCAAAAGTACATTTCTGGTCACCCATCCACTGAATTCAGAAAACCACTCATTCATCTATACCTTCACCTCATATACCACAGAGATGGCTATATTCCTCACAGGAAATTGCTGCTGTTTTATAAAAACCAAAATAGATAGGTATGAATGCCTTTGTTTTTTTGTCTTAGTCAGTAAATAAATAATGTCTCCAGAAGATATTGGAGGGCATCCTTGTCATGTGCTATGATCCAATTTCCTGCTATGTGATTTTTGGAAGTAAAAACTATCGTGTTAACCTGTTCACTGATTCTTAACCTCTGTTGTCAGAAGATGTAATTTCTTAACACATACATAATTGAACTCTGTATCTACTAGATAATCTTCTCTTGACAGATTGCTTTAGCAAAATTCTCAGCTGATAATCAGTTTAGGGTCTGTTCATATTTTACAGGTTTAACTGACTTTGTATAAATTCCTGCACTGCAAAGTTTTATTACATGTCACTTTTTAATACTGGTACACAAATGCCTGCTCGTACATCCTGCACTGTAATGCTATTTGAATTTCTATATAAACAAATATTCAATAGTTATTTTTTTATTTATTGTTATATTGTTGGGCATTGTAACTCTGCATATTACTTTAATTCTGTCTGTATATGTTAGTTGTCTTTGCCCTTGTATTCCGAGTCATGGCTGAAAAGGATCCTTAGTCCAGTTCACTTGCCAGATTAACAAATGATAAATAAATAAATTTAAAATGTGGTTGCTAATGATTCCTAGTTCTTATGATTTGTATTCCTAGCTCTGCTAATGCTAAAGACTTCAAGATCATACCTAGCATATGTAATCAGCAATTGGAAAGACTTTAAAACCCTGTGGAAGTCAGTTCAGACTATGACAGCTAGTGAAGGGGACAGAATCAGTGATGTTAATGTAGATGAAGCCCTTGGGAGAAGATACCCTGTGCTGTATCAATGTATGTTCCACAACATTGTTAAGTCATACTCATGTGAAAATTCCAGTTTTCTGTAAGGCAGACTTCACTAGGCTTTTCTCTGTCATATGAAGAACACAAATTCCCACAGATCCAGAATAATACAAATGTAACCTGGGTGGTTTATAGATAAGTTCACATAGCATCCTTGGTATAAGCTGTCAGCAGTATGATGAGCTAACTGATCCCTGATGGGTAATGATCTCTCAGAAGTGCTGGAATTATACTGTAACTTTTTGACAGATGTAGGGTTTAATTAGCAATAGCTGCATCCCCAGCAGTCAGGCCACTTCCTGTGATCAAGACATTTGGACCCCATTATCTTGCTTATTATGGCTGATATGTGGCATCTCCGGAGTAATCCTACACAGAGATATGTTTTTATGTCAGTGTTTTAAGAGGGAAGAAAATAATCCATTTAGATACCTTTGATTATTTTGTTCACATTGAACAGCAGTATTGAAGTCATTAATTTTTAAATTTATACACAGCACTTATGTTATTAGCATTTGTTCGTAGTATGCCTGCACCTGCTCAAAGTGGAATTATTAGTATTGGAGAATAGGTTATGTATAGGTCATATTTTTTTATGCTAAGTAGGATGTGCAAAAAATAAGATCTAATGTTTTTTGATTATTTAGTAATTTCTATACAGATGATGTTGCAATTGTTTATAAAAACATGAAAATGTCTAGTATTTTGCTAGCACTTTAGGTAGCTATATATATTTCATGAAAATATAAAACAGCATAGTATTTATTTATTTATTTGTTTATTAACAGTTGTTGACCTGGAAAGTCCGACTAGGCCAAGAACCCATTTTCAGTGGAGGCCTGGGAGAAAAACTTCAAAAACAATGCAGGCATTAAGGATTTAACAGTTATAGCTAAATGTTATATTGGTTACTAGTACAGATCCATACATTATTAGTTTTTACAGTTAACATACGCATACAAGTGTATCTAGACATGATACAGTTTGTCATAAGGATAGATAATATTTGCAGCATATTACAAACGTTTAGTCTAAAATTTTAGTTTTGAGATGAGCATAACTAACAGAGTAGATATAGTTTTGTAAAAGCAATAAAATATTTTAGTTTTCTTCGAGTGTATAAGTAATGATGAGAGTAAGATACAAGTTAAGTAATAATGAGAGTAAGACAAGTTAAGTAATGATGACAGTAAATACTAAGTAATGATGAGAGCAAGATACAAGTTAAGTAATAATGAGAGTAAGACACAAGTTAAGTAATGATGACAGTAAAATAGTAAGTAATGATGAGAGTAAGATACAAGTTAAGTAATGATGACAGTAAAATAGTAAGTAATGATGAGAGTAAGATACAAGTTAAGTAATAATGAGAGCAGGATACAAGTTAAGTAATGATGACAGTAAAATACTAAGTAATGATGAGAGTAAGATACAAATTAAGTAATAATGAGAGTAAGACACAAGTTAAGTAATGATGACAGTAAAATGCTAAATAATGATGAGAGTAAGATACAAGTTAAGTAATAATGAAAGGAAGACACACGTTAAGTAATGATGAGAGTAAGATACAAGTTAAGTAATGATGACAGTAAAATAGTAAGTAATGATGAGAGTAAGATACAAGTTAAGTAATAATGACAGTAAGACACAAGTTACATAATGATGACAGTAAGATACTAAGTAATGATGAAAGTAAGATACAAGTTAAGTAATAATGACAGTAAGACACAAGTTAAGTAATGATGAGAGTAAGGTACTAAGTAATGATGAGAGTAAGATACAAGTTAAGTAATGATGACAGTAAAATAGTAAGTAATGATGAGAGTAAGATACAAGTTAAGTAATAATGACAGTAAGACACAAGTTACATAATGATGACAGTAAGATACTAAGTAATGATGAAAGTAAGATACAAGTTAAGTAATAATGACAGTAAGACACAAGTTAAGTAATGATGAGAGTAAGATACTAAGTAATGATGAGAGTAAGATACAAGTTAAGTAATGATGAGAGGAAGACACAAGTTAAGTAATGATGACAGTAAGATACTAAGTAATGATGAGAGTAAGATACAAGTTAAGTAATGATGAGAGGAAGACACAAGTTAAGTAATGATGAGAGTAAGATACTAAGTAATGATGAGAGTAAGACACAGGGGAGAGAAAATGATTATATAATGACAGTAGCAGAAGTGCAGGATTTTCAAAGGAGAGGAAGTTAAGGAAGGAGGTAAATGTGGGTAGTTATTAACAGAGAAAATATGAGGGTGATACGAATTCTGATGGGTATATGAGAAAACATGTAGTGAGAGATTTAGCAATAAGAAGCAGGTATAGTAAAAAAGATAATCAGTTTTATTAGAGAGAAATAAAGAAGTTCAAAAATTCCAGATGACTGGACAAGGAGATAGTTGATTATGAGGTAAAGTATGGAAGGGTAAAAGGATGTCAAAGGAGATAGATTAAGTATTGTAGATTTATGTTAAAGGGCAAGGTCATAAGTGAGAGTTCATAAAGTGATTTTTTTTTTGTGTAATTTTGTAAGACTATAAGGAATCTAAGACACCGATATTTGGAAGTAGGGCAATGGCATATGAGTAGAGCCTGTGTCCAGCTCATTTGTTAGGTTTGTATACATTTAGGAGCTATTTATTTGTGGGACAGAGATTTCAGAAGGGGTGTAAGGCTGTAAAATAGTTTTTAAGGCAGGGCAGCAATCTTGTTTGTAAATTATTTCATGATAAAGAGATAGCTGTTAAAGTTAAGGTAGTGGGGAAATTCTAGCCAGTTTAGTTCATTGAGGGAGTGACAGTGGTGCGTACGTTAAGGTGCACCTGTTGCAAATTTGGATATTTTATAGTAGCATGATTGCAGCTTGTTCTTTAGGGACATATGGAGGTTAGTGAGAATGGTAGCAAATAGTAAAATCATTTTAGTGGCTTTCCATAAAATCATGATTCTCTATTAGCAAGTCATTATGTATGATAAATCCATACAGCTCTCCTGTTTGAGGACATCTTGAGATTTTTGGATAGTATCTACTTCTTTCTGAAACATTTTTGTATTTTTTCTAGATCTTTCCTTATAGGTTTTCCTTTCATGTTTAAGAACCACTTGTGCAAAATATAAGTTTTAAAAAGTTGTTAATTAAGCTGTGCTGCTGCTGACAAGACTGATGCTTCTCACATTTTGTATTACTGATTTAACTGCATTTTACATTGTTTTCTGTACTGTATTCCTAACTCAAATTATGCTAAAGACTGACATAGCATAACAAAATACATGGTTTCACAGATGGTTTATATAACATTAACATAACATGGCTTGAAATACCTTGCAATGTGAAATTGCTCTAAAACTGCAACTTCACCAAGTCCTCTTCTACTGTCAAATACAATTAATAACATCATCCACCTTCTCTAAATTTAATCTCCTATACGCAAGTCATTTTGCTGTGTAGAATTAAGTTATCCACTCTGTTTTATTTAGAAGTGATTTTATAGCTGTGTCTTCCTGCAGCATGGCTAAGTTAATGAACATATCTTGTTCCAGCACTGTGTTAGAAACGTTATACATTCTGCTTGTATTGCCTCTTCCTGCCACCCTTTCAAATGTGCCCTTGTATCGACTGACCTCTGAAACAGACCTGTCAGAATAACTGCACTTGATTCACATAATATCTTTACTACTTCAGGATGCATCCCAAGTGGTGCATTTGAGTTTTCCATTTAGAGTGTGTAAGACTCTTCTGGACATTCCTTTGCAGATGCAATGAAATTTTCCATAATGATCGTTAAAATTATTTTCTTTGACAATGTCACTTTAAAGTGATGTGCACACAAAGGCATATCAGGAAAACTACAGAAAATGGAATGAACAGAGTAAAGGTACAGCTTCCAGTGCTAAACTTCATTGTAGATTAATCTTCCATAGAGGTGATATTTTTATTATTTAGTTCTATTTTAAACAGGATGGTGTACTGGACCTCAAACATTCTTCTCGGCTATTATGTCAGTAAACATTACTTATGACTCTTGAAACAATGCCTACATTGTTTAGGAAGAACAGAAAGCAAATATGTTACAGAGACTATGCAAACTGGAACTGAGATGAATGTAGAAACTAGATACACTTTTAGGAAGTGTCAGTGATCTGTGATTGCTGCTGTTGTGAGATTAATTTATAATTCTTCATTTATGATCTGCAATTTTACATCATTTCTATTATTTTGATCTTATTTATTGTAATTTTTTAGCTTAAATTTGTTTTGCTTTACATTTATTTTATTTTAAATTTGTTTTTTTTCGTGGAGTTTTAAAGATAGCTGGTTAGGATAAGTTAGCAAATATTTATTTTTTTTTCTCAGCTGTGACTACAAATAGATGAAGCCTTTGTGCTCTGTAGGAGGAGCTGTGAAGTAGCATTTATTATTTAAGGTAGGCAGAAAATATAAAAAAGTGTTGCAATCTTTTGTAGCAGCCTCTGATGTGTTATTGATGTGGTCATGAGACTAATTTTCCCACCCACCGTTTGTCTAGTGTGCTCTTATATTTGACTGTCCCATCCTTCTGTACATTTGACTTGTCTGCTCATACAAGCAGGCCCTAGAAGTTCAAACTGGGCTGCTCCCCATAGTCTGTTAAAAGTTCAGGTACCCTATTTTTCATACCTTCTCACTGCTTAGTTCTCAGTGCAGTACTTACTGCATTAATCAACTTTCTTCCTTCCCACTTTTACAATCGCAAATATTTGGGTGAGACTACCAGTCACCAGTAGTGAACACACCACTTCTCAAGAATCAGCTTGGGATTAGTGCTTCCATTTTGCCCTGGTGAGAGAAGGAGCACAAGGATATTATTTCTAGCTTTCTTAAAGAACATCAATCACTGGAAAGCCCCAAAACTGATTCTAAGGAGCCACTTTGGGATTACTGATACTGTTTTGCTCCTGATAAAAGAAGGACAGGTGGATATTGATCCCTGATTGCATCTGATTAGGCAGCATGTATGAAACTTTTCTAACTGGTCTGGGTTCAGATCACTGTGCTCTCATGTACTGAGCTTTTGTGATAGCCAGGCAAGATACCAGTCAAAGGCTACTGCAAGCTTATAGACCAATGCAACATTTGGGATAAGACTGCAGATTTCTGCTTTGCTTCTGGTGAAAGAAGAAACAAAGGTAATTGACTAGCTGCTAAATGTAGCTGCCAAACAGGACTCTGCATATGACTCACCATCGTTTATCATTCTTGAGAAAGCTGTCTTTCACTAAGTATTACTAGATCAGCCACTATCTACTGTCAGAGTATTACTCTGCATACATCATCCTAAATCTTTCAGGGTTTTCTATAGCACTATCCTTCTAACCCTTGAGTAGTACAACCAGCACAAGTCCTCACTCTGGTAGCACTGCTCAGCAATCTGTTTTCATCCCATTTGTGGTCAGACTGATTGCATTAAGTGTTCTAAAGCAGTGTAGCAACTGCTTTATACTTACCTATTGTTCACTGCTTCTACCGTATGCTAGTACAGCCTGTGAGAGATGTAAATATTTAAGAAATTTGGAGGCAATCATCTTGCATTAGCCCATTATCAGTAAGTATCATACCTCCACAACATCACCTCAGTCACAACACATCTCTAAGCTCATAACTTATACTGAGGCTGTAAAGAAAAAATTACCAAAGCCTCCTTAAAGGGTCACTAGGAAAGCAGACCTAATTCTGTAAGGCCCACTAAAGCTGACACACAGGGAAATGTCTTAGGTGACTCTAGTACTGCACGTTCACCAGACTGGACAAGAGCAGGGTGACTGTAAGCTGCTTGTCTGGTGCCAGGATCCATGATGTCATAAGGACCCTATGATATCTAAACTAGACAAATAGGACTATGACCTAACGGTTGTCTATGTGGGAGTGAAAGACCTGTGGTGCTCCACCCAGAGTGATGCACAGAGAAACATGATGGGCTTTACTACACATGTATTAGAGATAGGGAAGAAAATGAGTTTGAATAGTATCTTGTCTTCACCAAGACTGATTTCTAGGTACCAAGACAAAATAATTGGATTGGATTTAACAACTGGTTCAGTAGTTGGTGTCATTCTACTAAGATCCAGTATCTGTCAGCCTGAGAGGAGATGGTAGATGTTTTGTCATGGACTGCTTACACATCTCATATCAGGGTTTCTGCAAACTGACTAAAGACAACATCATGGTGACACTACCCATTGCTACGAGTCTAAACAGAAAGATGCCAGAATTTGAGGTCCTCCTTCAAATGGAAACATGTCTTCATTGCAATGACAGCACTCTCTCTTTACCAGCACTTAGCACCTACCATGTCTTCAGGCCCTAGGGTAATTGTATGGGAGTATCTGCATCTGTCAGAAAAAAACATCATCCCATGACCCTAACTTAGAGGTCCTGGAGATCCAAATCACCCTTAAAAAATCCAACTAATGCTTCAGCACTAACTACAAAGCAATGCCCCCCAAAGGAAATTACCTTAATACCATTTAGGGATTAAATATCAAACCAAATACATTTATGCCAGGGGACTTTAATTACCCAAGTTTTGACTGGTACACTTACAACACCTCTAAAATGGATATGATCAGAATTTCCTGGACTTTGTTTAAACCAATGCACAGGAGCAAATTGAAAACTACCCAGTAGAAGTTTGAAAATCATTGACCTAATCCTTATCAGCCTAGCCCTTGCTTTTACCCCAACAATTATCTCCTCATACCTGTTTAAATCTGAAAACAAATCATTTCCTTCACTGTCAGGCTTAATGGTACCACTCTACCACCAAATGTAACCATCCTGAGGGACTTCTCCAAAGCAAACCTACATCATCTTATTGAAGACCTGCACAAAATTCCCAACAATCCCCTGCAAATGGACACAACTGAGAGTGCTGCCACATTCACCTGCAACTTTTACCAACATCTAGATAGCTGCTTGAAAAGTCTGAAACCTCTGCCATTCAGAAATTAACTTCTCTGGCGCAACTCCTGAATTAACAAAATATAAAATGAAAGAAGGAAAATAATGAACATTTGTAAGAAATCCCCTCCCTCCTACCTCAAGATCATACTGAAACATGCCAGCAAGGAACCTAAGAGTAGTATTAAAAATGTAAAGCAGAGTATGGACTTGAGATTGATACAGACACCAAAGGAAACTACAGATCATTAGTTAGTTATTTCAGGAAATTAATGAATCATGCTCAACAAAACAGTGAGCTCTTCCACAATAGTATCACCCTTTCTAATCCCAAGGATACATTAAATATATTACTAGACAAATATAATGTTAACGTACCTCACGTTTCACAGTTACATGCACCTATTCCTGAAAATTTAGTTTTCCCTGAAATAATGTTGGCAAAAGTCTTATAATCTCTGTCAAAGGTTAGAAATAATGTTTCTGTAGGACCAGACAACATACCAGGCTGTATTTTCATCACTGCCAGGCATGCACTACCTGATCCTCTGCTTAAACTGTTCAACCTCAGCCTGTCCACAGGGTTTGTACCTGAGGCCTGGAGAATAGCCACTGTGACGTCTTTACATAAGGGTGGCCTGCTCTATTACTCCATGTAATTGTAGACCCATAGGCTTCACTAGCCTTATATATAAAGCCACGGAGAGTATCATAGCAGAACTAATTTATGCAGACATCGTCAACTTAACTGATCTAGATCCCACTAAGTTTGATTTTTGTGAAAGGTAGCTCCTATCTCCTCAACCTAGTAGACTTCTCTGAAGAGGTTATAGAGGCTGTGGACAGTGGTCATTCTGTGCAAAATGCTTTTCTTGAACTGTCCAAGGCGTTTGACACTATTCTCCCAGGAGACTTTACTAAAACGTTAGTCAAACTTAATGTAAACCACTGAATTGTCCACTGGATTGCAAACTGGCTATCCAACAGACACAAAGTAATGAAAGCTGTGGATACCCTTTCTAAATTTAAACCTGTAACTAGTGTGACAGTGTGATACAGGGATCAGTGCTGGACCATCTTCTGTTTTGCATTTATTTTGCAGACATCCAAGCCAATATTCCTGATGTGTGGTTGGCCAAGTTTACTGATAACAGTAAGCTGGGACTGCTGTCTACTCATCCACTTATACTAAACTGCTCCAACTGTCTCAAACTAAATGTAATAATGTTCAGCATAGTAGCATTTGTCACAAAAGCTGTTTCCACTGCATATGTTATATAAAAGTGGTTTGCATTTTCAAACAGAAATGGTCATAAGAGATCTACGTAATTATGTGGACAAATCTGTCTCATTGAATCATCAGGTTTCCACCACAGTCGGGAAATCCTTCTATGTGGCCCAGTTAATTTCAAAGGGAACATTTTCAAGATCAAAATAAGTCATCTCACACTGTACATATTAGACACAATGGTGATACAAAGCCCCCTGTTGGTATGTACAAATCTAATTATAGTGTTCAAATCGAAAGGCCCCAGTATTTTTTTAACTAAAATTTAAAGGTCTTAAGTCCTTCAGCTATCCTGACAGATCAGCACAACTCTCCTTACTGGCTACTCTAAGTTGACCTGCATCTTGCTTTTTGAACCATCAAAATGAAATCTTATTTCACCTCTTATTTCTTTGCAAAATCAGTGGCTCTATAAACACCCATATTAGAGACCTAAATTTATAGCAATAAAAAATTAATAAGACTCACTGGAAGGATGGATTCCTCACTCAATGTATTCCTAGCCTGTGGAATCAGTTAACGCTACAGGTCAAGCAAAGTACTACTTTGTTTTATGGATAGTCTTGACGACTGGATAGGTAGAAACACATTAACACCAGGATTACCATTTATAACCCTGATTGACCTGGGAAGTGGGCATTATTATATACTCATAAAGGGTAGCAAGAACTTTTAAATGTGTCTACTTAAAGGTGTATTTGGCTAGATCTCTTATAATCCCTATGATTGCTTACCTAGTATTGTTGATATGTTGCTATTTTCCTGTGTTCCTACTTCTAAAGATACACAGACATTTGGAAAGTAAGAAAAGGTATGGGAAAAGTTAGGGATGATGCAGAAACAGAGTGTAGAAGAACATGATTAAGAAAAGGGTTCAGGCGCCTAGGCAGCGAGACATTTCACTGTGGTACATTTGATTGGGGACACATGGCTGAAGTGATAGCTGCAGAGAAATATGGCTGTTTGCAAATTCCCTGTGGGCAAAGAGAAGCATATACTGCCATGCTCACAGCCTTAATAACCAAATGCATGGAGACAGAAGAAGTAATGTGTGTTGTGCTCAGTGTAGAGTACATATTTATGTAACTACAACATGCAGAAGAGTGCTACAGCATGAAGAAAATCCTGCAGGCTACTGTAGTCACATTTATGCTCCAGTATGTTCCCAGGAGAATGTAAAGGGGGTAATGGTCCACACACAATGATTATAAAGGTACTGCCCATTGTGCACTGCATTTGTACTGCCACTGACATACCCTCTGGCCAGCCTGCTGCTGATGCCTGCCATATTGCCTGCTGTCTCATGTTCCCTTGTTGACCATGGACATTGTTGTCCTCCCTGTGACTTTGGTTCTTGAAGTTGTGTGCATGGCAACGCATTCTTCTTTTTGCCCACAGGAAATTTGCAAACAGCCATATTTCTCTGCAGCTAACTGTCACTTCAGCCATGTGTCCCCAGTTAAATGTACCACAGGGAAATGTCTCGCTGCTTAGGCACCTGAAGCCAAAGAATATATGTGATGAAAATGAGAATTGTAATCACCAGGAGATGTAAGGATGGCAAAGAGAAAGATGGAGACCATAAACACAAAAGGGAGGCCAGACGAGAATGTAAAGAATCTGGGGAACCCAGAAGATCTGTGAGGATGGATCAGACAGAGTAAAAATTAGGACTAAAAGGAAGAAAAAAATAAGAATAACAGACAAAAGGAACCACGGAGGAAAAATGTAAGAGGTTTAAATTACCTCCCAGGGCACACACAAGTTCAAAGCTGAGTAAAAAAAGATGTGCATGAGGGCTGGAAAGCTATGGAATTAGAAAGGATTGTGTATGCTTTGCTAGATCACTGCTGAATTTGAAGACTATAAAAAGAGATTGCCTTATGGCTCAAAGAGAGGGTATGGTAAGAGATGTCTGAAGCCACTTAATACAAATCACAGAAAATAACACACTTCAAAAGGCAAGCGGCACCTTACTACCTTTCTGTAGTGTTTTTATTTTTTTTACTAATGATTTGTATCTTTAAAGATGTGTAGTTCATAGTTCTGTAGGTTTATAGGTTCATAGTTAAGTTCAACATTAAACCTTTTTTACTTTTCATGGTGGTTCCTTGCAGTTTCTTTCTTCATAGTTAAGTACTAGGCAATCGGTTAGCAAATCATTACAAACTGTGCCAAAACCTCTGATTCAAATGTTCCACCAGCCTCAAGGAGGCTGAGACAAGACAGACTTGGGGAGAATTTCTGACAGCCCATCAGTTATCTAAGTTTACACTGAAGGTGCCAAGGGTGCTACTCTGGTTGACATGTAATGTAAATTTGTTATAGAGGTGAGGGATATGTTGGGATATGAATCTAATATACCAATGTTCCTCATTTATCTACTGATGAAGGACCAGTTCCTTTAACCAGGTATTTGAGGTACCATTTGTTCTGTGAAGAAACAGGAAGTTGAGGGTTGGATCTTTCATGGCTTGAAAAGCTAGACAGAGATCTGCACAGAGGAGTCTATAAATAACTTGGGTTATCTTTAAATGGCATAGCATCCTATGTAAAATAGTAGTTACCATTTTTGTCAAGTGCCAATATAATTTCCAAATAAGAAACTTTATGTACTTCTGTTTAATTGCAGTGGTGTTTTAAGCTGAGAAGCAAAATTAAACAGCAGTATAATTAAAAGCTTAGGACATTTTCTGTAGCTTTGTCCTTTACTTTTACAAAAGCAGGTATTCATTTGATAAATGTCTATCCATATATAATGTGGTGTGTGAGGCAATAATTTTTGCCCTATTTCTATTTCCAGGATCTTGAGTCTTCACCCTTCCCTCCCTACATTAATAAAAAAAAAGTCATCAGAGATCTGGGGACCCAGGTTGACAGTAGCCTTTCGTTTGACACTCATGTTGCTAAAGTAGTTAGGAAAACCTTCTATATCACCCACCTGATCATGAAGGGATTCACATCTAGATCAAGGGAGGTCATCGTCCCCCTGTACTCATCACTTATTAGACCTATGATTGAGTACAATGCCCCGTTCGGAATGTATCTGACCAGACACCTGCTGCAGCTTGAAAGGCCCCAAAAGTTCCTCACCAAAAGGATAAAGGGTCTCAAAATATGTCTTATGCTGCCCGACTGAAAGAACTCCAGCTCTATTCAGTCTCATACCGCTTGCTCAGAGGTGACCTGTGCCTGGCATATAAGGCCATGTCAAACCCAGATTTGATGAATATGCTTCACCTCAACAAATCTAGATCCCTCAGAACCACAAGGGCGGGAGACTTAAACCTTGACACAGTTATAAATAGAACGTGCTGGAGGGACAGATTCATCACCCAGAGACTCCCTATGCTGTGGAACAAAATCCCGGTACATGTGAGGCAGAGCACCTCTCTGGCCTTGTTCAAGAGGAATCTTGACCAATGGATGGGAGATTGCAGATATACCCCAGGGATTACTTCAGTGTCACTGCTTGACAGAGGCACAGCAAAATGATAGGCATAGTTTTTACTCAAACTAAAGGGGTGGCGAAAGCCACATAACTATGGGCTACGCTTATAAATGCCCTTGGGCAGATAGCCTAGTATGAACCTATGAACCTATGAACCTATAAGACATCCTTCCCTTCTATCTTCCCTGCAAGCCACTATTTATATGACAAAAATCCATATTTTCACTACCACTTTCTTTTTTTTCTCCATTACTGGAATCTCTCTCACCTTTTCTTATACCCACTTTAAATCTTTTTTACTTTATATCTTATCTTCTTGTACATGACGCTAGTGAATCTTTATTTCCCTTTTAATTTCTTCCATAGACAAATCTTTCTACATTCTTTTCCTTTCTGTCAATCTCTCTCTTTCTCTCTGCACTCTTTTATTCCCCTACTAATCGAGGTCTTTCCAGGGTCCATACCAAAAGTACAAGCTTTAGTATGTTTCTGGAACATTTTTCATGGCAGATAGTTTTGACAATGGACCATTTGTGTTCTTTTTTCTCTCTACTTTTAAATGAACGTATTTCATACTTTTAAATGAATGTATCCTATTGCCCTCGCTCTTATTCGTAATGTCTAAGTAGTTTCCCCCATATCCTTTGTCTGTCTGATATTTTCCCATCTTCCTCCCTTCCATGTTTGTCAACCACCATTGCATTCCCCAGTGACATAATATTATCCCTAGTTTCTCATGTGTACTCTTTAATTCCATAGACATTGCCTTCCCCCTTCAATTACATGTGCATTCCCAACTCCTAAGTATTCTTTCCCTATGACGCACATCACATTCTTTCCATCTTGGCATGCTCCGCATGCAAAGAAATTGACTCCCTTCTCCCTGATAATCCTTCTCTTCTCTGTCTCTCTCTCTTTATAAACTATAATAACTTCTCTTTCTTCTTCTTCCAAGTGCTGGCAGCATTAAACTTAATCTGACACTTCTTCCTACCATCCTCCAGTCTCTCCCCCATTACTACTCAAACTCATACCTTTAAATCATCATTAAATCATCAGATGTGTTTACATCCCTTGAACCATGAATTAACTACCACAGACCAGATATTTTTCTAATTGTTGAGCTATAGTTCAAAGATGGTTACCCACTCTTTCCTTTCCTTAAAAATATTCTCCATCTGCAGATTGACCATCCTAGTGTAAAAATATATTTATCAAGATAGAAAATGTGCCGCTCTGCCTGGCATCATGGCTTTGATGACAGATAAGGCATCGGTGGGTCTCTGCAAGTTGCAGTCTAAGACTGTTCACACACAGTTCCTTTTAAATTTAATTATCTGCATTTCCAGATCAACCTGTAATTAGAAAATGGCATTGCTGTGCAAATATATTGGTTTTGAAGTGCTTTGTCATGCAGTCCCAGTAGTCCAGCATAGCCATACAAGTATTCACTGTTTAGTTTATTTGTTTGTATGGGAGTGTACAAATTCATTTCTGGTGCGTAATGTTTTGTCTGGCTCAATGGAACTACTACAAAGTTCATATTCAAATGTTATCTGATTGGCTGATCTGCATAAACAATGGAGTATATAGTTGGCAAAGCATGTGATGATTGTTCTACAGTGCTTATCATACCTATGCAATACATATTTAAGACTATCAAAGAAATATTCTTTTTCCGGAGGAAAAAAGAAGTATAAATGAAACAAATGTAGTATAATTGAGACAAAAAAACAATAACAAGTTAATATTGTCCTGAATGATTCATTTGTGGAATGACCACCTAACTAGTGAAATGCTTACAATATTGAAATTTTATTCCATGTCAATAATGGATTACACATTTAAAGTATGTATCATACAAAGAAAGGAAGGAATGTTGGAAGCTTTTGTAATGTGAGAAGCTTAGTACATATCTGAGATACCTGGCTACACTCCTGCTCTGGGAAGTGAACAATTTAAGTTTTAGTACTTAACTTTCATGCAGTGGATAAATTCCTTAGTAAGTCAAAAGCCATATAACATCACAGTGACTTATGAATAGATTTGCAAATTATCTGATTTTGTTTATTGTGTGCCTTATAAAAGGTGTGTGTTTGGCAGCATGACAGGTAGTGTAAAATGTACTGCTGGTGACCACAACACTACAGGAACAACTGCCAACCTGCCAGTCTAGTGCGCGAAAACTCAGAACTCAGAAAACTCTTAAGGCAGCTAAGATTTTGATGACATGTTTTTAAGTGGAAAGCACTTAGCTGGAGAAGAAATACGTGCATTTGAGTTATTTTAGTCCCCAGGTTAATGTTTACTTCTGGTATTTTTGTCTTGTTCGATGTGCTGGGGTCAGATAAGATATAACCTTATTAATCTCTTACCAAAAACGAAAACCTATGGTTTCCCAACTTATTGTCAGTGTTGTATCAGGCTCACCTGGGAAGGCGAGCCAACAGAAGCTGGTTACTCCCATCTCTTCCAGTGATCTGGCTGCCAATTAAATCTGAGTCATCATCTAAGAAGGCAGAGGACAGAAATGGGAGGAACATGTACTTGACTGGCTATCTGATAGATATCAGGGGTACAGGGTATACAGTGAGGGGAAGCAGAAATGGAAGACTGTTGCTACTGTTGTAGGATACCTGGTGGGCACGTACCATTGGTACAGCATAGTATTTAAATAAAACAGTAGGGATACCCATAGCTAGCCTTGCCCTGGTACAGCTCTTCTCTACTCCCTGAATCTGGAAGACTGTTCCTAGGCTAGGACATTGGCTAGCCATGTACATGAATAGACCAGAGTGTTCAACACAAGCAGATAGACTGATAAGTAAGACTAGTGCTGTAAGAGCAGTGGCGTATTGTAAATTATTTATTTAATACTGTAATAGTATTCTAACCTGACCCTGCTATGATATAACACCATTCCCTTTTATTTATTTATTTTTTTATTTTTACATTTGTTGACCGGGCTACTCTAGCTAGATATATGTCCATTTTCAGTAGAGGCCCGGGGAGAAAAGCTCCAAGCACAAACAGTGACAAAATAAAATTATACAAGGACATGACAAAAGCACAATACAGAGGCAGCATTGTTCAACAGAACACTAAAAATTATAGACTATAAAAAATTTTAGTAAAAGTTATAATAAATAATATATCAAACACACTAGAAGCTATGAGCACAGTTCGGTTAAGAAAGAAAGAAGTTATATTTGATCGTCATGTTGAGAAGAAAAGAGTAATAATTAGTTTTGGAGGCATAGGTTAGAGGAATAGAGCAGGAAGGGGAAAAGGATATCAGTCTGGGTTAGCACATGGACAAAGCCAATGAGTTTTCAGATGCTCTTTAAGATGTTTTTTTAAAGAGGGAAGTTGAAGCGAAGGTTGATAATTCAGAAGGAAGCTGATTCCAGTTTTTACCTGCAGTGTTTGAGAAAAGTGAATCACCAGCTTTGTTGTTAGATTTAAAAGAGGTAATTAGAAGTTTATTAGCTGAGCGAAGTGTAGCTAGATTTTTATATGGTGAAATTAGATTAGTGAGGAATGGGGTGTTATTAGGGTGGTATAGGATCTTTTGAGTGATGAGTAGTTGTTGACAGAGTATGTGGTTTTGCAATTCTAGCCATTTGAGTTGTTTGAGGTTTCTGCAGTGGTGAGTTTTGAAGGGGGAGCATGTGACAAATCTGGCTATGCTATTATAACAGGTAGAGAGTTTAGAGAGGTTATTTTTGGATAGGTTGGTATATATAACAGAGGCATAGAAGAGGGTAGAAATGAGGTGGGTCTGGGCAATAGCTTTCCTTGCAGAAGGGGTAAGGAAGGGTTTAATTCTATAGAGAGTATCAAGTTTTTTGTTAACAGACTTTATGGTGGAGTTGATGTGGTCATCATAGCTAAGTCTATTATCAATTGTTACACCTAGTAGGCAGGTTGTGGTATCTGGGGTTATGTTGGTGGCATTGTTAGAGGTTATAGAGAAGAATGGGCTAGGTAATTTATGAGTTGGAGTAAAAATGAGTAGTTTAGTTTTTTTGGGGTTGAGGAGGAGGCAGTGTTGCATAAACCAGTTTTCAACATTATGAAAAACAGTTTGGGTGAGGGAGTGGAGATAGGCTATATTCTTGGCTGTACAGATTAAGGTGGAGTCATCTGCATATTGAATGCAGGTGGCTTGAGGTATGTTCATGTGTAGATTGTTAATAAATAAGGAAAAGCGTAGGGGACCTAAGATAGAGCCTTGGGGTACTCCAATATTTACTGGGAGTAGTGAAGACAGATTGTTATGCCAAAGCACTGCTTGCTGTCTATTTTCAAGATAAGACCTAAACCATCGTATAGCATGAGGATCAAGAGAATGGGCCTTTAGTTTGTCTAGAAGTAAGTTATGGTTAACCATGTCAAAGGATTTTGACAGGTCAATAAATAGTGCAGAGGAAAAAGAGTTATTGTTGCGATTTTTATATATAGAGTCGGTAAAGGATAAGAGGGCAGTCGATGTGCTATGGAATGGCCTAAAGCCATGTTGGCAGTTTGCTAGTAGATTATTTTGTAGTAAGTGGTTAAGTAGTTGTTTGTGAATACATTTTTCCATTATCTTAGCTAATGGGGAGAGTAAGGCAATGGGGCGAAAGTTAGAAAGCTCTTTAGAAGGTCCACCTTTATGTAGAGAGATGATGTGGGATACTTTCCATAAAGTAGGGATTTTGCCTTCTGAGATAGTTCTGTTAATAAGGATAGAGAGGGGGAAGTCTATGGCTTTTGCAGCAATTTGGAGGTATTCAGATGGGAGATGGTCAGCAGAAGGTGTGCAAGGTTTCAATTTTTGAAGTAGCTTACAGATGAGAGATGTAGGTACAGGTTGGATATGAAAGGTAGGAGATGAGGTTATGGAGTTCTTTAGTGGGGAAGAAGTGAAGGGTGGTAAGGAATTGGCTAGGGTTTGAATGGCTTCTGTGAAGAAGCAATTAAAGGCATCAGGGATTTGGTTGGAGTTTTTATTGTTGAAACCGGCTGGGTCTGGAGTAGTAGGGTGACCTGGCTGAAGAAGGTTGTTTATTCCTGACCAAAATTTTTGAGGTGTTTGTTGACTGGTTTGTTGTAGGTGAAGGTAGTAGTCTTTTTTTGTCTCTAAGAATATCCTTTTTGGTGGCATTTCTTAGCTGTTTAAAGAGGAGGTGATCTGATGGACATTTGGTAGCTCTCCATTTAGCCCAGATTTTATTTTTGAGGAGTATCTTTTGCCTAATTTGATTTGTGAGCCATGGTGCAGGTTTGGTTCTTATTCTAGTGGAGCGATATGGTGCATGGTAGTCAAGGATTTTAAGAAAGTTAGTATTAAAGTAGGTGACAGCCTCATCAAGTTCAAGATGGGTTAGTGGTGACCAGTCACATGCTTGTAATTCATTTTGGAAGCTGTCTGGATTGAAGAATTTTTTTAAGCGGGAGGTTTTGATATTGTCAGTATTTGGAATGCGGATTTTTTGTCTAATGATATAGGTAAGCATATGGTCACTGATATCATCAGGAAGGGTTCCTGGAGTGTAAGTTTCATGTTGGCTATTAATAAGGATCCAGTCTAGAGTGGTTTCTTTACTGCTAGGTTTATGGATTCTAGTTGGAATTGTTATTAACTGAGTGAATCCGAAGAGGTTTATGTGATTGGTAGGGTTAGAAGAACTGCAAGTGGACCAGTTGATGTTAAAATCACCTAGTACTATTGTCTCTTGGGGTAGTTGGGTGGAGAGGTTACTAAGTAGGTTTTCTAGAGTATTGGTATTATTACCTGGGGGGAGATACATACAAATTAGATAGATAGATTTGGAGTTATTAATTAGGAGTTTGATAAATAGATGTTCAGATTTGGTATCTAATAATTGAGGTATGTTAAAGGGTGAAATTTGGAGGTTAGATTTATCCATTCAGTCTTGCCAACTTTCTAAAGTCACCAGCTACAGTCCCCCCACCCCCAACCCCCACACACGTAGAAGACATACTTTGTGGAAAAAGGACCTAAACAAGACTGCTTTATTACTACAATGAATAAATTAAATGTTCCTCTGCATTTAAGTATGGTTAACAACTATTTTGAAGAGTATCAATGGCAGCTGGTATCTGTCATATTTGCACTCACAAAATCAGCAAATTGGTAATTATCTCAAAGATATAAAGTAAAGTGTATTGCTCTTTCACAAACAATATTGAATTTCTGTTTGTTTAGATTACTTACAGAAAATGTACTATAGCATTTGTGTCAAAAAGGAATTTATATTATTAATATTCTAAAGTTTTCCAGAAATGTAAACAAAATGTGAAGACATTAGATGCAGAAGATCATCCTCTATGTTTTTATAGCTTAAAAGGGCCATTTTATGGGCCTGAGAGCATAGCTCTGATATAGTTGACTTTGCACTGTGTAAATCTCATGGCCATGTTATATAAATGTAAGAGAGGATAGCTGCAGGTCATCTGACAAAGCACAACTGACACTGGATTCAGTACAAACCCTAGGCCACTCTGATCATTAGACTTAGAGAATGCATTGCTAAAGGTGTAGGATTTAATTGCAAAGAAGGATCCTTTTACATAATGGAAAGAGAATAATAAATAATCACAACCCTTTTTTGTAGTATTCATGTGATTGAGGTACTTCTGATTACAAATTTGCAAACCTATTTTTGTAAGGATGCTGTATCAGCAATGTTTAGACCGGATAATTCAGTAGATCAAAATTAAATGCTGTATTATTCTTATCTGGAGGTAACTTAATGGCATACATGCACCCCATAACTCATAGGAAATTACCATGAACTGCTAAATATGTCAAAATATAGAGAAGTACTATATGTATATTGTAGAAAAATAATGAGATTATTCCTCACAAATTTAACTGATGTCCACATTCAGTCCCAGATAATTTGTGCCACTACCCTTCTGCTACTGATCAGCAATGCTTTACAGGTATTGGCTAAGTCTTTGTAACCACTGGTAGCTCAGATGGCTACTACAGAGGCATATTACTATATATCTTGGTACGGACAAGCAGACGTTTAATTTTAATTAAAGTTAATTTATTTGATTCTTGGTAATGCCCACTAGAAATAAATGCTTCTGTTTTAGAAACATCCCCAGAATGCTTCTCAAGTTTGTACTACATGCATGTAGATACACAGGGAATCAATCTGATGAAAACAAAATTCATCAGCATTTTGCAGCTTTAAGCCTTGGTTTTATAATACTATACAGTCCTAATTTTCATAAAAGGTTGTATGTTAGCCACTGTTTATGTTATGATTACTTCCATTTTATACTGACTTTCAAATTTCAGTAATCCTAACCCCAAAATTATACGCAACCTTCAAAATGGAAAGCAATATATGTCTTGGTTCTGTTGTTAATTTTTAGAATAACTCAAATTACATTCTATAGCTTCATTGTTTTAATAACCTAATTTGCTAATTTTGATCAAAATGTTTGATAGAACAGGTAGATGTTAAGACATAGTGCCACATCTGCATGCTAAACTGATTCAAAACAAAGATATTATGGGATTTAAACCATATTTCTTCTATAACACTTGAGGGAGAAGCAAGTTTGGGTAAGTACAAGCTAAATTGTAAGATGTTATCTGTAGAGCTAAAAGGAAGACTGAGTTTATAAATAGTACAGAAATTATACATTTCTACTGCATGTCAAAAGGAACAGTATGTCATAAAACACACACATTTTAAACATTCAGTTTTAGTAAACAGATACAAGTTGCAAAAATTAAGCAGGTATATTTTGTGTGGAAAAGTCTACACTTGTAGCAAATTCATGACATTCTTGCATAGAGCATTCCTTTACAATTATATAGATAGCTTCCCCTTCCATTAAAATTTAATGTTTCCTTTCAGCTCTAAATTTTTTATTATCTTTTTTATTGACGGCTCTTGTCAGCCTAGCTCAAATGGAAATAAAACTCTAGGGATTACACACTATAAGATTATCAGGATAAACGAAATGTACAAGAAGATGGTATTGTTTGCACATGAGTGTGCGCGCATGTGTGTGTGTGTGTCTGTATGTCTGTCTGTGAGTGGGTTCAAGTACTTGCAAACACTCCTTTATGGTCTTTACTTGTGTTATTCAAGAGGCTTTATACACTGAGAAAACATGAGCAAGCTTATTTGCATAAGTCAAATATATTCACATGTAGCTTCCTGGTTCAGGATATAACCTTGTTTCCTTTTATCATTCTTCACTAGCATTTATTATCTTTTTACTAATTCCAGTCTGCCACGACTCTCAATTTTGGTTTTAGGATCTAGAAAGCAATGATTTCTCTATTAGCCTCAGTGCCCCATCCTCCTTTATCTTTCTAGGTGGTTTCTTTTTCTTTTTCAGCTTTTATGTATGAAGAACTTTATTCCCAGAAATTCATCTACATAAAAATGTCCCCAAACAGGTTTTTCCATTTCCACAATTTTATTTTATTTAAAAAAATCAGAAGGATAGATCTACATTTGAGTTTAAAGAAAGGAAAAGGTGGAACAGGAAATTACACAAAATTATAGAACCCCCCCCAGATCTCAGTTGCCTTTACTAGTGTCACTTACACAGTAGTATGCATATATACGTCATGTTCCTTTAAGGGAGCTAATGCTGCTGGGTATAATGATTCATGGGACACTGCAATCAGACATTTTCTGTAGTAAGTCTTATTGGCAAAAGCAGCTCATGTCTCTTACTGGTTCACCTGTGCTGTGACAATATGCATTCGTACTAATATACATATAACACAGACGGTACATGTGCACAAGCAACAACAAATGGGAAAATAACATATTTATTAGCAGGTAAAATATCAGCAACCCTGCAGCTCTTGCACTATCTGTATAGTCTCTGCAAGTACTATGACCCAACAGGAAATGAGAAGGCACCATATGCTTGAAGCATATGATACACAACAAGATGATCCCCATAATAAGGCCTCATTTAATATGTATTTTATTTAATTATTAGTTTTATTCGTTTGTTAACTAAGTAATAAACTAGTTCTCAAACAATCAGAGACAGATCTCAACAGACTCAGACTCAGGGACAAACAAAGAAATACTAGAGGACAATCAGGAACACTTTTAAAATATTAACACTATTAACTTGAGACATTGACTGAGTAAGTGAATGCTAATAGATACACATTTTCTGAAGTAAAAGAAGTCTACAGCTATAATTATTATTTAAGTGTAATTCACCATCTTTTCTTCAAAATTCATCATTTTTAGGAGGGATTAAGAGGGACAGACCTAAAATTTTAGTCAAAATCAGGGAGAATTGAGAGGTACAAACCTACTAGGCATAAATGTTTTTTTTCAAGGGCTTTCTGGAAGCACTGCCTGATTAAATAAGTTATTCAGTGCCACACAGTATAGAAATCAGGATTGACAGAATTAAACCTTGGGCTAACAGGATGTGGATTGTTAGCAGCTCATAGCCTTAATGATCTGAGATAAACTGACAGGAAGTTACATTAGAATGGATTGTAAGATCTGTTAAAAATAAATATATATATGTATTTTTAAGCAATTTAATTGATGCATTAAATCAGTAGATGAAGTTTCTTTAGATAATAGTCCCTTAAATGGTTTGAACAAAAATGTGTGTGTGTGCATGTGTGGGGGTGTTTTTTTTTTATTGTACCTCTGCTCACTCGGAAATGCTGTATACACATTAGATGGTTGTGAACGTGCCAATAATGTGTAGAGACTACATTCATATACATCACAGCCTAGTTGTTTGTTTTGCAGTGTACAACAGGGAGTATGACAGCAGGGACACCATGTCAAAGTGATAAATAAATTGCCAATAGCATTTTACTTCTTTGCAAAACTATAAGTTGAAACATTTTTATAGCAGGTATCCTAAATTATATTACCTAGTCCATGCAGGTTACAGTAGATGTCATGCTGAGCAGACTGAGGGAAGCTTTAAGTCTTGCAAATTGTCTTTTATGATAAGGGCAGCCTTCTACTGTGTAAGACTTTAGGTCTTTTTTAATATTGTTTGTCATTTAACTAATGTACAACACTTTGCAAAATAGACAGCTTTACAGAATAGCTATCAGTCTTCCTTTTTGTCAAGGCCAAATGTACATTTTTCTCAGCCTTATCTGAGCTTTTAGTCTCTAAATAGTTACTTGTTGCAATGTTGCTCTGACCAGGATGGATGAGGCATATGTTTTACTCTGTGTTTTACTCTGTGTTAATTGATTACGTTACCATCACTGATATTGCTTTTTTTTCTTATTCTCGTTTCATTTAAGTAACAAGTCATGACTGAAGAAAGGTCCTTGGTCCAGCCTGCCAAGATGAAAATAAAACAGAATGCATACTAAAGAACAGAAAACCACAGCTGTCAGTGTATGTTTCACTAATGTGTCATCAGACAAAATTGTGGTATGAACTAAATATATTTGGTACTATGAGATAGATTACAGATTTTTAGGGTTAATTTTGAACAGTTGCTTGTAATTTGGAATGGACCACCACAGAAAAGTGTTTCCTGTCTTCTGAGCAGATCATGTATGGATGCTTACAGAAGAATTCTGATGTGAAATGTGCATGGGAACATTATTATTTTTAATTTAATTAACATTTTTATTAATTTTACTGTTTCTTAAAGATTACATTATTTTTAGTTGTGGCACAAAGATATGTGAATGGATATTAAAAAACAACTCAGGCGTTCATTTAATGGCATATTATGGCATTATTAATAGACAGTAATATGATCTGACTGGTGATCATAACTAGTTTGTTATGCGTTTCATTGGAATAATAGAAAGATGAAGACTCCTGAGTCTTATGACCATTACGTCTAGTCAGTTTCCTTTGTAGAAAGTACTTCCCCTCTCAAGGAGGCCTAGGCAATTCAAACTCAGGGAGAATTTATGAATACCCACCCAGTTATCTAGGCCCCATTTGAAGGAAGGTATTGTATTGTGCTACTTTACCTGCAAGGACAATCTATTACAGAGGTGAGGGAGATGTTAGGTAATAAATCTGTCACTCGACCTTGCTTTATTGATCTGCTGAAGTAGGTTTAGATTATTTCTTCTGGTATTTGTGGGACTGTTTGACTTGTGAAGGTACAGGAGAACTTTGTCTACGGAGTGTCTCATTGTTTGGAAGGTAAGGCACAGGTCTCCTCTGAGGAACATATAAGACACTGAAAAGAAGAACAATGTTTCTAGTCTTTTCCGGTAGCTTAGGGACTTTAAGCCTGTGGTCCTCTTTGTTAGGAATCTCTGCTCTCTTTCCAACTGTTTTATATCTTCGATGAGGTACATCCCATAGGAGGCGTTATATTCTATAACTGGTTTGATCAGTACTGGGTACAAGGAAATAATAACATCTTTGGAAAAGGATGATATTCTCTTGGTGATCAGTTTGCAAAGTAGAAGGATTTCATGACAACTGTTGCTATATCGTGATTACTGTAGAGGCAATTATCAACACACAGGCTCCGAGGTCTCTAAACTACATTTTCATTTTGAATTGGGGTATTGTCAGTGCTATATTCTCAGGATGGCTTGTCTGCCAGATACAACAAAGTTGCATTTTTTAGCATTTAATTTAATCCCATTTTCAATCACCAGGCATTTAAATGTGTAACTTCCTGCTGAAAGGCTTCTATGCCAGAGGGAGATTTGACAAATTTGCAGTCATCCAGAAATTTACTTAGCCATTGAGTCACAGAACTAAATGTCAAACAAAAGTAATCACGACTCTGAGCCCTGCAACATAACACTGGTCATCTTCATTTTCTGTATGTTTGGCATTATCAACTGACTATTCTTTTCTTTAGCGATTTGCCAGGGATAGGGTAAAAGTATGAGGTAAAATCATGGGCATTCTATAAAATCAGGGATAGCTTAGAGGTCTGACAGACAGAACTGAAATGCTTCTCTATAGCATTAATGGCTTTATAACAGTTAGGCACCTTAGTCTGTGACACTCTCTATTTATAAGTGTGGCAGAATGATGTCATAACAGGTTTTAAAAACTGGATTGTCTTCTACTGATGTTTTTGCTGGCTAGCACTGTCCACTTTTGGTCCCTGGCATGAGGTCCTGTCTTAACCGCACTCTGGAGTTCTTAACAATCTTTGTTTAAGTTGGTAGATCAGGTCTTGTGCTGCTGAAGTGCTTAACAAACTTATCTTTTTCTCAGTTTTAAGTGTAATCAGGATGCACCCTGTAATACAAGGTAGTGGTGCACTTTTCCAATGTTAAAAAGTGCAGAACAAGACTTTCTTTGTTGGTTTCTGAGCACAATCACCATACTCAATGTATTAACGTTTCTTTTTTCCCATGTGGATGTCTGCTACCAAATAGATATTAATGATTAGAAAAGGATAGTCCAAACAGACCTTTGGAATTTATTAATACATTTTGTTAAACACTGAAATGAACTTACACTGATCTCACTTCACTGTCTGTATTCCCCAGTTTAGAAAATGATTTTCATGTTAGTACACAAAATATATCACATTTGAAAAATGCTGACAACAGTGTTTTCGGATATGAAAGGTGGTCTGAGAACTGCATGAGGAATTCTACAAGACTAAGGTTGTATTAAGATTCTCTGTCTAGAGTTGAAACAGAGAAAGAGAGAGACAGAGAGAGAGTGAGAGATTTAAGAGTCAGAAACATAAAATGGCAGGTAGAAGAGAACAAATTTTCTTCAAGAGAATGGAAACACTATTATTAAAGACAGTATAACAACAGAAATGTTAAAAGAAAAAGAGAACAATATGAATTTAACAATATACTAGTTTGGATAGTGAAGCTTTTTGTCAATCAAAATGATAACTTGAAACACAGAGTGCTACTGCTGATGAAAGTTAAATAATAATGGCAAACTTCAGAAAGCTATACAGTATTAAGTCTGAAATGTATACAAAAGGAAAGATCACATGAAATTCAGCAATCTGCAGAAAATTTAAATGAGTAGCTGCTTTGCTCCTGAATTATAGTTTATCCAAAATATAGATGGTGTATAGTGAAATGAGGGTATACTTTTGCATGGGTGATATAATTTATGTACAGAGACCTATATGGTGTATTGGGTCATAGTTTAGCACGGATGATGTTTTACATACAGCGAACAAGACTTTCAACATGTGGTGCTGTAGGACAAGATGAGTATTAATTCTAGATAGGAACCATGATGAAACTGTGGACAATGGCAACTACCTGCTGGGAAAACAGCACAACATAAAGGCAATACTTAAAACAAAATGTAGAAAAAAAAATAAAGAAAAAAAAGTACAGAAAGCGTTAAAGATACTTTTGCCTCCAGGAGCTGTATAACAGATAGGTGAAGGAATATGTACTAATATCTGCTTTGATTATAGCTTTCCCCTTTTTACAAGTGACAGAGCTGAGTTAAGAAAAGATGGCAGCTTAAAAGGCAACAATCCAAATGTTAAGTTTTTGCCATCATGACACACTTTCGCTTGCCTTTAATCTAACCCAGAGACCGTGCCACATACAAATAAAATACATTTTAGCTCACTACAGCCGAGTGCGCCTCCCGGCATTTCGGCAGTTTCCTCCTACTGCAGCTCTAGGCATCAAATATTGCTTGTTCATATTTGCATTATTAATTCCAAAACCATGCTACATACAAGATATCAGAATATTTTATCTAGAAGCATACATGATGGCAAACACAACTGAATAAATATTTACCCTCTGTCTAAAGAGATATTGAATATTATTTGTATACTGTTTATTTGTATTGTAATAATTTTCATATTTCTCTAAATAGCTCAACATTCAGGTAACACAGACAAAACTGCATAACCTCACATGAAAGCTCACGGCTGTATGAAGAAAGTCCTGCTAGCAGTATTTGTCTTGCTTGAATGGTTACCGAGATATCATAATCTGTTTATTCAACATTACAAAATTAATATCCACTGCCTTTACTTTGGCATATAAAATCCATTCTAAAACATCAAACTGAATGAATGGCACTAGTGTAAAGATTAATTTATCCTGAATAATTTACCAATTACAGTTTTCTTTTAACACGTATGGTTCCAGAAATATGAATATTTATTTGAACTATAAGGTGATAACTTCATTTTTTTAAAGACTCAAGCCACACCCACTGGGAGTTAAAGGTACTTACTCAAAAGAGTTGTATTGGAAGGGATGATCTCTTGCTGATTTCTGATTAAAACTGTTTCTCTACATATCAGTGTGACTTTTCCTGAAGTCTCACATTATTTCCTTCTGAATCTGTGACATTATCTGAGATGGACATCTTATAGGATAGGAGGGTTTGAAACATCTTGTACTGTTATGACCTTAAGAAAAGAGATGTGTCACTGACTCTAGCTGCAGGGTTAATAAAAATAGTTTAAACCCAGGCAACCAGACTTTATATATTTGCATTATTAGTCACATATCAGTAACTTTAATACTACAGCTAGAATTAGCTTAGAACTATAGTTCTGAGTCTGAACATCATCATCATCATCATCAGCCCCCTTTTTCCCATTTTATTTCTGCATGAGGTTGGGGTATCATGTTAACTGTTGCCAGCTCTCTCGATTCAGAGCCACACTCACTCTTCTGAGTCTGAACAAAAGTACATAAAGCTACTTTTTAGCATTCAAATAAGTTCTCTGTGACTTGTGCATAAAAAAAAATGAAAGGATGTCATTTCCAAAGACAAACTGACACTCTTACCAGAGACAGTCAAATAATGCAGGGAATCAAAGTATTCGCAGTGCAAGTTTTTGGAAAGATAATACACAGTGAATGCCTTACTTGTTACAGTACGCACTGTGTCCATCCTCATAAAAGCTATGTTAGGCAGATGAAAACTGTAGCTGCAGAATGAAATCTTACAACATGGCAGCCCCTTGTCAGGACATTGTGTATTATGATAAAAAAAGAATAATCAAGCACATAAGAATAATCAAGCAAATAAGAATAATCAAGCCAAGAACAATCAAGCAAAGAATAATCAAGCAAATAAGAATAATCAAGCAAAGAATAATCAAGCAAATAAGAATAACCGCTTACAGTGTTCCTGAGGGCACTGATGCTGCAGCAATTCTAAAGATAAGATGAAAACATATGTTTTTTCAGTTTTGGGGTGCAGTTCTCCTTTATGCAGACAAGACTGTGAAAGCTAATGGCTATAGTCAAGCCACAGAGATGATAGGTGACATTCTGTCCTTTAAAGTTTTGACAGAATCGCCTGCTCCATGAATTGCAAGATTCTACAAAAAAACTTACAAAAACAGAGACTTCAAATGAATGACAGAGATGGGAGAAAGACAAATACAAGGATAATCAGGTATGTTATACAAAACTAGACAAACGTACCCGATTATCCTTGTATTTGTCTCTCTCCCATCTCTCCTGTTCATTGAAACTAGCAGCTTACAGTGTTTTCCTGGCATTAACAAAGCACATAGGATCAAGAAATAAAAGAAAACATATTTCCTAATATCTGCCTATAACTTTCTCAGTTAAATTTTCCTGTGCTCATTCCTTGTAGCCAGACTCCTGGACTTACTGATAGTTTTTCCGCTTCTAGTGGCTCTGCCCACTCCATTCACCCTTGCTACACTTGGGCTTACTCTGCTCACCTACTCTACCCCTATTCTTACCCACCCCAGGATATATTACATTTATAGCTAACCACACTTTCCCATGTCCTGCAACCACCTCCCCTTCCTCCCAGTCTCTACCAACTGCAAACCTACTGCCCCTCCTTTCTTAATCCCTTCCCCTCCTCCTACACCTTCTACACTGCATTCAACCCATGTGCTGTTTCCATTCATACTTCCACATACTTATACATATTCTTTCTATACACATTTACGTCACTGCTACCACAATGTTACTATCTTATCTGTTCACTCTCCTTCTTCTATTCCTATCCTACCTCTCCTCATAACATATACAAATGAATCCACTCCACCATCCTCCTACATCTACTTATTACACCTTACATATTGAAACACATTACTTTTCTCACATATCCTCCACACTTTTTCCTACACTCAAACGTACACTACCCAAGATCAAAATCCCCCAGCACCTCTTTTTACAACCTAAAATTATGTATAAATATCACTTCCTACACATCTTCAAAATAATCTTACTGTACCCTTGCAATACTTTACAGCTTTCTGGTGATATTCAACCAAATCCTGGACTTCTCTGCAATTCACTCTTAACCCCCCTCAACATCCCAATCAATATCACAGCACTCTAACTCTACTCCACTCCACTGTAACTCTTCCACAAAGTACTTATCTTTATTTTCCATTAATATCCATAGTATTCTTAATAAAGTAAGTGAATTTCATACTTGGGTAGCCTAATATTCTCCCAATATAATAACTTCAGAAACTTGGCTTAAACCACAAATCTCAGATAAAGAATTCCTTCCCCCAAGCTACAGCATCATATGTCTTGATAGAACAACCAAAAAAGGTGGAGGCATGTCATAGTATACTCCAATAATCTCACCCTATCCCCCTCACCTAACATTCTTCATTTCATCCTACTCAGCTCTTAACAGCTTAACTGTAAACTCAATGATCATAAAACTTTAACCATTGCTGCAATATATATATCACCAGGCAATAATATACCTGTACTAGAACAAATACTCTCCTGGTTTACAAACAACATAGCTAATGAAGCCATCCTACTAGGTGATGTCAACCTGTCCAAGTTGCAACATTAACTTATATGGTTTCACTCAGCTTATTTCAACTTCCACCCACTGTAATATACCAACAAATTTCATATCCATAATTGACTGGACTCTTGTTTCCAATCCTAACCTCTATCATCACCCACAGTCTCTACCTGAATCTATTACTGACCACTCTCCCATCTGTGTCCAAAGATTCTCCCCCACCCTCCTAGATCATGTAAACTCGCGCAGTGCTGAAGACTATCCAATTTCAATCCAGACTCATTCAATAACATTCTTTCATCTGTCAAATGGTCTTTCCTTTATAACTTACCTCTTGATGAAGCTGTTTAAGAATTTAATGCCATTTTTCTGATTACACTCAACTCCCTTGCTGCCCTCAAAATAAAAAAAAGAGTCAAATCTCGATGTTCTCCCTGGCTTACCAGCTGATACACTCCCCAATACAAAAAAGAGATAATGCCCGGAAGCTGTGGGCTAAGACCAAATTGTCCACTCTATGGAACCTCACCAAAAAAAGTCAATATTGATAAAAAATATTTCTACCATAAACCACAAACTACACAATAGAAATCCCTCCAAATTGTGGAACGCTATCTTATACCCAGGAAACCCCTCTACTCCCAATCCCTGCCCCTATAACACCCCACTAGAAACTGCTTCCATTTTTAACTCTTGCTTCATTGATTGGATTAGTAAACTTATGCAGACCTCAAACTCCACTGAACCTACCAATTATTTCATCCCTCTCAAACTCGATAATCCCTTCACACTAAAACCAGTTCCTACTAACTACATCAAAAATCTTCTCCTCAGACAAAAACCTTGCTCTACATCAGTAGATAACCTACCCTCACTCTTCTTTAAGGTTGCTGCCAACTGTATAGCATATCCTAGTTCCATCCTCATAAATCGTTCAATAAGTGTATCTACAGTTCCCTCTCTGTGGAAACAATTCTACACAATACCTCTCCACAAAGATGGAAACTTTACTGAACTTTCTAACTATTACCCTATAGCTAGACTATCTCCTCACTCAAAAATTCTTGAAAAATGCATTCATAAACAACTATCTATCCAAGAAAACCTACTCTCACCTACACAACATGGCTTCCATCCTCACCACAGTACCACAACTAGCGTTGCCACCCCTCCGTTTTTTTTCCGGAGTGCACGGAAATCAGTAGGGCACTCCGGTTCTCCGGTTCTTGCACTCGGAGTCCGGAAATAGCGACGTCAGACTCGTCAGCGTGTATTAAAAAAAAAAAAAAAAAACCATTCCCGTCTTGGATTCTCGTTGATTGGCTGCTTGCTGCAGACGAGGCTCGCGCAGCAAGCAGCCAATCAACACGTAGAGTTAGTAGTCAAAGCCCTGCAAAGCCCGCGAAAATTTATGAATAGAAAGCGGCGCTTCAGCTTAAGTTTTTACCTTTTACTTTTGGGTGCTGCTTTAAGATCTGAAATTCTTGCTTGGACCGTCGGACATCGCCTTCAGTGGATTGCCTGCTGCCTGGAAGCCCTGCCTGCTGCCTGGAAGCCCTGTCTGCTGCCTGGAAGCCCTGCCTGGAAGCCCTGCCTGCTGCCTGGAAGCCCTGCCTGGAAGCCCTGCCTGCTGCTTGGAAGCCCTGCCTGCTGCCTGGAAGCCCTGCCTGGAAGCCCTACTGCCTGGAAGGATTGCCTTAGCCCTGCTGCTTGCCTTGCTTGCTGGAGTCTTGCCCTGGCTGGAGGAGAAGTGCTGTGGACTGGGTGGTGGTGTGTTCCCCTGCTTGCTGGCCCTTTAGCTGCCTGTTCTCTTCTGCTGCAGAGAGCTTGTTTTAGTAGCCCTGCTGCTGATTTTTCTGGAGGTAAGTGGATTTTTTTTAATGGATTAATTCTTTGGAATTAAAGTAGATTTTCAAAGATTAGTGTGACAAGGGGAATGAAATATTGCCAGCACAGATACTAGTGAATTTTTTAAATATTAAATTTATATTAATTCACTAGCTGTGCTGGCACTATCTCATTCATTGATGGTGACAAGATGTGTAACTATCTAGATGTTCAACATGTGGTGATTAACTAGAACAGTTTCTAATCTGGTTTTGGACTTGGTTGCAGTGAATATATAATGACTTCATGATTTGTATAAGATGCTTGGACTGTAGATCTGTTTTTCTAGTCTGTCATCACTGTGATGTTTACCTTGACCTGTGTTTCTTCCTAGGGTGTCTTTCTAGGGTGTACAGTCTTCGTAGTATAGTGAGGCTTAAATGTAGCTTTTTTGTCTAGTTTGTCATCACAACTGTTTACCTTTTATCTGTGTTTTCTAGGGTATACCGTCTATACCAAAGCTTAGCTCATTTGATGTTACAGTGAATATATGATTACATGATTTGTATAGGATGCTTGGACTGTAGAACTGTCTTTTCTAGTCTATCATCACCGTGATGTTTACCTTGACCTGTGTTTCTTCCTAGGGTGTCTTTCTAGGGTGTACAGCCTTCGTAGTATAGTGAGGCTTAAATGTAGCTTTTTTGTCTAGTTTGTCATCACAACTGTTTACCTTTTATCTGTGTTTTCTAGGGTATACCGTCTATACCAAAGCTTAGCTCATTTGATGTTACAGTGAATATATGATTACATGATTTGTATAGGATGCTTGGACTGTAGAACTGTCTTTTCTAGTCTATCATCACCGTGATGTTTACCTACTGTCAATGTGAAATATCTCATGTGGTTTTGAGCTTGTTACAGTGAATATACACAGGATATTTTCTAACGTTTTGTTGTGTAGATATTTAAGTTTTGAGACGACTTAAATATTTATTTAGTGACACTGGGCCACTACCTTGGCATTGGTCAAACTAGCAATGTTTATTACTATTGCACAGTAAGACTGAACACACTTTGTTAGGGCCTTAAAGTTGCTTATAAGGAATAGCTGGCTGATTATGTTGTAGTCTGGGGAAAAGGGGGGCATAGTTAGTAAACTTGTGCCAGCCTTTCCCTTGTGTATATAAATCAGACCTCAAGTGTGTCTCAACTGCTTTAGCAGGGGCCCAAAGCACTGTTAAATAGGGTGCTCGACGTCTTCACTTGGCCACTATGCTCAACTCTAACTGTGCCAGTGGGAGGAAGTGGTGGTGAGGATCTGGAGTGGAAAAGGGGAGAAACCAGCCCCAAGTTGACTGGTCTCTGTGCTTTGCACTTAATATGGGGTGTTGCATCTGGAATTGTGGGGCTACGGAATTCATCTTTATGTCTGCCCATACGGTCTCTTATCATTATGCAAGTTATTACTGTTGCAGCCAGAGGGTATTATGATTGCTGAGTTACATATTTCATGTTTATCATTGTGTCGGCCCACACTATGTCCTGTTTGTCTTTATGCAAGTTATTACAATTTTAGCCAGAGGGTATGATTGCTGAGCTGCCATGTATTTCATCTTTATCTTGTTAGTCCACAGTATGCCTGAACTTTCTTGCTGTGTTCAGACTCGGCTGGATAACGTTTGCACTGGGTTCTACATAAAAGTAGAGGGTCTTAATTTGGTGCATTGCTGTAGTGTCTGACCCATGTGTTTTACACACAGTTGAATGCCTTCTGTGCATATTCTGCTGTCACACCAGGTTCATGTGTAACAGCTGCAAGTCCCTCAGACAGGAGTTGCTTCTGCCTTTCATTGCTTTACCTTCACTGTAATTTTTCATGAGGAGTCTCATTTTTTTTCCCTATACCAACTTGATACTACTAGGGTGTGAAAGTCTGGAAATTCACATGTGAATGTGAACTCTGGCTAGTGGCTACTGACTGACACAGGCCCCACCAGGCACTGGTGTTGGTCACAAGTGTTTTGATTTTCTATTAATAGCTGTTTTGGTTTATTGTAGTGTTGAGTAAGGATCCTACAGGAATCATGTTCAGGAAAAGGTCAATGGATCATCAAGAAGAGGCTGAAAGCGCGTCTCCTAAGAGGTTTTTCTGCAGTTATAATAAGGTGTGGGAGCAAAGCTACTCATGGGTGCGACCTGTTCCAAATGCAGATGCCATGGCAAAGTGCACATCCTGTGGAACAACTTTCACTGTAAAATGGGATGGGGAAAAGGCATTGAAAAGCCATCAGAAGTCAGACAAACATCATCAAAGCCTTCAGCTCCAGAGGTAGAACCTCATAATGACCAAGTTTATTCAGCCACGTAGTGTAACCAGTGAAGCTTCCAAAGTCACTGCACTGAAGTGACAGCAGTCTATCATGGAGTGAAACATGGTCACTCATATGTATCCATAGATTGTGGAGGTAAGCTGGCACCGACAGTCTTCCCTGATTCTACTTTGGCTTCGAAATTCACTTGTGGGAAGACAAAATCTGAGAGTATTGTCATGAATGTTCTTGCACCTCATTCAGAGGAGCTCCTTCTGCAGGAACTTGGCAATTCCTATTTCTCAGTGGGATCAGATGCATCCAATAAAGGGAACAGAAAAATGTTCCCTTTAGTTATTCAGTACTTTACTCACACCCATGGCACACAACAGAAACTCCTTGATTTCTATGAGGATCATAACGAAAGTTCTGAATGTATCTTTACTAGAATAAAGGACATCCTTGTGCATAAAGGACTCAAAGTACAAAACATTGCTAGCTATGCTGCAGACAATGCCTCAGTCAATTATGGAAAGCACAGGTCTGTTTTTAAAAGTTTGAAATCTGAGGTGCCTCACATCATTGCAGCAGACTGTTTATGCCATGTAATACATAACTGTGCCAAGCATGCAAGCAAGGCCCTTGCAAAGTTTGATGTGGAGACTCTGGTTTTGAAAGTACATAGTGAGTTTTCAGCATCTGCTAAAAAATGGCACTGTTGAAAGGCTTCTATTCTTTCCTAGACCAGGACTTTAAGGAAATAATGCAACATGTTGTAACAAGGTGGCTGTCTTTGTTCCCAGCTGTGGCAAGGCTGGTAGAATGTTGGCCTGCTATTAAAAGTTATTTTATTAGTCAAGGGCCTGAGGACTGTCACCCCCTTATCTGGAAATTTGTGGAGGCCGATGAGGATGGCATCAGTGGGGATGTGTCTGAGGCAGAGTGCTACATACATTTCATGCACTACATCCTGCAGGTATTCCACAAGTCTATAGCAAAACTTGAAAGTAACACTCTCTCTGCTCCAGAGTTGTACACCGTGATGAAAAGTCTAAAAGATGAGTTGCAGAGAAGGCTAGATGACCAGTTCTTTGGTACTAAAGTTTCATCTGCCTTACAGCACTTTACTCCAGCTGTCACACAGCAGGTCTGTAGGACCTTCTGTGATTTTTACAGTAAAGCACTTTGTTACCTACAGAAGTGGTTTGACTATGATAATAGTCCCTTTAAAGCTATGCAGGTCCTCAGCCTCCAACATCCTGTAACTTGGCCAGAACTGCGTACAGTTGCAGACCTCTTCAAATTGGATGTGGACATTGAAGCACTTCACTCAGACTACTGTACTTTAACTGTTGCATTGCCAGCCCTGTTACAGATGACAGAGGCATCTGTAAGTGATTGCTGGGTGACATTTTTTTAGTAAAGCTCCAGACTGCAAGCCACTTTACAGACTGGTGCAGTTTGCTCTTTCAATCCCCCCCAGCAATAGTTTTGTGGAAAGGGTTTTTTCACTTATGGGGAATGCGTGGACTGATGTAAGAAATAGAATGCTTGTGTCACTTGTGAAGGCCGAGTTGCAGTTCAAGCTAAACTTTAACATGAGTTGTTCGCAATTTTATTCATTTGTGAGAAATAACCAGCCATTACTTGAGGCTGCTAGATCAAATGCCAAATATAGCTTCAAGTATAAGCAATGATTTCTAGCAAAACTAAAGATACTTTAAACAGTTGCTTTTCTTTTACTATTGTGTGTGGTGAACCCTTAATGTACTGCTTTGAATGAACTGGTGTTTTTAATATCTAATTGTATTTCCATTTTAGTACTACCTGTGACATGAGACTTGGGCTTAGTTTTCCCATGCTTGTGTGTGATGCACTGTTGTATGTAGTGAACCTTTTGAAGTATTGCTAAATAAAGTTTTTTTTATTTACTTTTGACTCGTTGCACATTTTCTACTTATTGGTAACTGTATGTGATATTAAAGACTTATGCTGAAGGGTGCTAGAGTAAAGGGGTGTGGCTATTAAAAGGAATGGGTGTGGCTTGATTGTGCATGGGGCGGGGCTTGTTTGTCAGGAAATGGCACAGTAGAAAGGTGGCAACCCTAACCACAACAGATCTTATTTCCTTCACACACTCTATCTCCCTAGCCAGAGACAATAACAAGTCTGTCCCCTGTCTCTTCTTAGACCTCTCCAAAGCTTTTGACATTCTGTCTCACCCTATTCTCCTTTCCAAATTCTCTCACCTTAATCTTTCAACTGCTACTATTTCCTGGTTCCAAAGCTCTCTATCCAACAGATAACAAGCTGTTAAATGTCTCTCCTCTCTGTCTCCATTCCTCCCCATCAAGATGGGAGTCCTTCAAGGATCAATACTTGGTCCCTTCATTTTCAACATTTTTATAAATCACCTGTACACCTCCTGTCCACAATCATCCCGTATGCAGTATGCCAATGTCTCCACAGTCATCACTTCAGATACCCTCTCTGACTTACATACCCTTACACAAAAATCATTCAACCTTATTGAAAAATGGCTGAAAAAGATTAAACTTCTACTTTTCCTCTCCAAATCACTTCAGCAAAGTCAAAGTCAAAATGAATTTTATTATCATTCAGACTGAACTGCAACTGAATGAAATTGCATTACTTTGAATGCAATGTACATACAACATATACTGATAATATTAATACAGCAATAACACATATCCTAATGCTGATCCAGCAATAATAACAGTAAGACATTTATGCAGTGCAGTAACAAGTACAATGACATGCATCTAGACTATTCCACTTACATATCTTTGTCAGTACCCAAAATATTGCACAAATCAGAATCAGGCAGATTTCAAATTGCATGGAATGCTAACTTGGAATTGTTAATATTGCGCATAAAGTATAAGATTGCACTTTCATAGAGTTATTGCATATGTCTGTGAATTACTTCAGCATTGTAACTCCAGCCATCGATGATCAGCATGGTTGATGTTATTACTGGAGTTCAGAAATCTGATGGCGTGTGAACCTGGTTACCAGTCTCACCTAATACTTAGTGCAATATTCACCATGTCTGTAACTTATAGGCCATTTAGGGCAGTAGCAATGCAGTAAAATATCTCTTCTTTCAGTGCAATACATGCAAATTCATAAATTAACCATACTGCAGTACTCTAAGATCCATAGTGCGATGCTCTAATGTTCACAGTGCAATACTCAATGTCTCTTTCTGTGCAAGGATCAATGCAATGTCTTAACCAAGCACCTGTACAATACTAAAGCCTCATGCAAGTAAGTAATTTACTGTTATGGAGGTTTATCTCCTTAAAATTTGCTTTGTATTACATCATAATCGGTCTTATAGGGAGCTATAAGGATCCTTAATGAAATGCTGACATCTAAAAGGAGGTGTAGCATCAACCATATACACTCAAAAACAATAAAAATAAATGCCACGGAGGGTCTGCAAGGGGCAATTTAATAGTGTAACTTAAAAAGCATTGAGTGCTTTCATCTCTAGTAAACAGACTTCATCAGAATCATTTCAACACAACACAAAGGCATTATATAATGTCTAAAAACAAATTCCATTGGCTGTAAATTAATGAGTCAATTAATCAATTTTCAGAAAGAGTCAGGTTACGTAAAACAGTATTACATATTTTTTCTTTCTTTTAGTCCTGTTATTGATGAAAATATATACACATTATATATATATATATATATATATAGCATTATATTATATGTGTATAAAAAAAAAAAAAAAAAAAACAAGGGTAGCCACAGTGGTGCAGCTGTTAGCATTGCCACCTCACAGAAAGGGGTTCTCTGGTTTGATTCTTGGCTGGGGTGCCTTCTGTGTGGAGTCTGCATGTCCTTCCTGCAGTTGTGTGGGTCTCCTCTGGGTGCTCTGCTTTCCACACACATCTCAAAGACATACTGCAGGTGGACTGGACACTAAATTGGCCATAGGTGTGAGTGTGTGTGTGCGTATGCCTTCTGTGAAAGGTTGGGTGCTGGGCTGGCAACTCAACACTGTAAAACTCCACTGCCTATAATTCTGTAGACCATTGTTCCACTGTGGTGACCCCTAATGGGAAAAGCTGAAAAGAGAAGATGATCTGCATAAAAGACAACATATGAACTTGTGAAAAAGTACAGCCTATAATTTGTTGGCTTTTATATTCAAAATAGAAGCAATGGCCGCAATATCATTCAAACCAGGGGGGAGTGTTTGAGTTAGTTAAGAAATGAGATTCAGAGATGGCTAAAAACATTGTATAGTTCTAATTACTGTAAGCTGGTGTTTGCAAATGCATCCCAGCTTGTGTTATAGCTGCATATAATATGACTACACATGCAATTGAAAATTTTCTCACAAACATGCATTTCAAATCCATATGTAACCCCATCGTCTGCAACTAGGACAATAATTAAAAAGACAGGCCTGTCAAAATTAGCACTGTGCAATGGCACTATCCATCTTTGTCAACCCTCACATGTTGTGCCAACCATATATGATTATACTGAGCAGTCTGGTGGCAAGGCTGCAGATAAAATATGTTTTTATACTTATGGGCCTTATCAGTTGACCATATTGATAATCTATGTTGATTGAAATGGCACTCGCATGTCCTTTCTCCAGGCTTATGACTCCAATACAGATAGCTATAAGCAAAGGCACATTTTCTTTCTTGCAGAAGTGCTCTTCATTTTTATTTACAAACTATATCAAAATAAAATAAATATTGGAAGAAAAAAACAAAGCAATGTAAATCAAAGTGCATCCCTGTCAATATCAATGTACGACATCAATGAATGGGAAACAGAACACTTACTCCAAGACTGCCTCTTGTACTACTAATGGACAGAGGCAGCTCCTAAATGTTTTATCTCATGCATGGGTCCCCTCAAATTATGTATGGTATGATCACATTTATTCTCAGTAGAGGTAATAGATGATTATTCTCCATGGGATACATATGGTCACTCTAAGACCAACATGGCTAGATTAATTCAAGCACAAAAAGGGATACTGGCTAGGCTTAAAATGGTCCACATGGGCAGCTAGTCTAGTCCTTACCTATGAACCTACAAAACTAATAGGATATGCAGAACAGATTACATCTACATGCTGATGTATGTGATTGAAAATATCTAACCAACTATTTAAATACAAAACTAAGAGTGGCACTGACATAAGTCTTATAGCACAGAGATTTACTGACACACTTTGTACTGTATATTTCCATAAGGGTGTGAAATTATATATGTAGACATACATGCATGTATTTCTGAACATGTGTAGTTAGTTTATGTTGTTAGCCTGATTTACCACTAGCCTGATATCCTAAATAAATGTATGTGTTCCATTTTATCTGCTGCTTCTTCTTGGTTATAAATATACCTTTATTTGAAACAGAGCACTGCTAAATGCAATGCATTAAAACAAATCATTTTCAGAATGGTCAGCTTGCCATCAAAATTTGCATATTCCTTGTTCAAAACAATTTATCTTCAGGGTACCATGTACTAGCCTTTACCAGATGTTGTTTTTTTTCTCATTTCAGAAATGGTGCCCAGAAATAAAACAAACTGTTACAAACTAAGGCTGTGCATACACTAAATATGGTTTGCAATGGAACTGATTACCTTTTATAAAAGATGAAGTAAATTTAAATTAGAAGAGGGCAACATTTTAACTGTGAAGGTTTACAGCAACTTTTTTGTCATTTGACAAGTTATCCAGATCTCCATTTGGAAACAGTAAAGAAAATGCTAATATCACTAAGGCCTAAGATATAAAATTCCGAAAATGTAAAAAAGATGTAGCACTATAAAAAAAAATCAATGTAAATGCCATGCAAGGGCATCATCCTTTACCCCCATCAGATGTGGATTACTGTGCCTTCCTACTTTATTCATCTTTAGTCCTACATACATGACCCAGCACATAAGCACTGTTGCTTCAGCCTTTTCTGTTTCAGTGTTTTCGGTATTGGACATTTGAGCAGTACCACATGCACATGCATGATCTAAGCCACTAAACTACATTACTCTACTGACTATAATCTTTGCATAAGGACTGGATGTAAACTCCGCTATACACTGACTGACATTGGAGTCATCTCTAATTATATGTTAAAGTGACATTATAATACTCTGGGAATGTAGCATAAATACTTTTGTCTGAGAAATTCTGGATGTGTAATTTGAAAAACATATGTTTTACAGTATTGAAAGACATGGAAACACATGCAAATTCAATAAAATGAAAACTAAAGAAATGTGTATAATGGTAATAAAGATTTGCAGCCTTCAGCTACAGCTTCATACTGAAAAAAAGGCATTCAGGGATGTAATTACCTCACAATAACATATTATTTGCCTGCTATTTCATACTAGTTAGATATCCCACTCAGTAGTTAAGTACAGTAGCAAATTAATATGTACAAAATAAACAAAGATTATTTGATTGGTCTTCCGAGAGCTGCCTGTAATAAATGCAATTAATTTAAACTGTTGAGGACTGTAGTACCTCAACAAATGCATGATTATGCTTCTTGAGATAAAAAAAAAAAACAGACATTGGGTGTAAAATATAAAGAATGCTTTTCACTAGAGCAATAAGAAAATAATCACATTTCGGATCATCATAATGTCTCATTTACTGTATCTACTGTCCATGTAGAAATATAAAAGTTGTATGTGCTTCTTCTGCACTATAATGATTGCCATACATTTTTTAAATAACACATACATCAGTACACAGTAGAACGCTGTTGTATATGCTAGAAATGGAGGTCAAGGGAGGCTAGGAGAGGAAAGGGATGTAACAGCCCCAAATCTGTGTCATGCAATGCAGTGTGAAATGGCAGTAGAAAAAGACCAGCATGATTTAGAATTCATAGACAGGAAAGGTGACTGACATGCTTTGATTTTCTTATTATGCACTGCACAAGTAAGTCACATCTAGAGTTCTGTGCCCAGCTTGAGCAGCTATCCAATGGAAAAAATACTAACGTTCCAGACAGAATGCAACACAAATCCACCAGAATGATGAGATGTGTAACATGGTTAGAGTGTGACACAATTAGTTTGATGTGCACAGTGTAAACATCAAGGATTGTGTACTGCAATGTCTTTTAGCAGGTGCTAGGACTGGAGTGTTGTTTTTTTTTCTCATTTCAGAAATGACAAAGATGAAAGAATGAAGAAAGGATGATGAACTGGTAGGGGACAAAGCAAGACTGAACTAATGGAATAATCTTTGCTGGACAGATGGCACGGTCAGGGAACATACTGCCTGAATCAGTTACGCAGTAGAGGCAAGTCGCAGAATTCCATGACATCTGGCAGAGATAAAAGATAATATGGGGTGAATCAGGGAACATGGGATGCAAAAGAGCGATCTGCAATCCTCAGTAGGGGTTGAGAGGCCATAGATTTTCTTCCATTTTCATCTAGTTATGTTGACACGGGCAAGTTTCACCACGTAGAACCCGGTGATGACAGTAAATGGGATTCACAATACTTAATAAATAACACAAATTTTATCAAACCCAGAAAGTATAATGCCCTTAGATAATAACATCCTAAACAAAACTTTATGTTACTTTTAGAGTGTATTTTATAAAATTATTTCTATATTGCCACACGTAAGTAAAGTATGACTTTGCCTTTTCTCATGTTTTTTTTTTTATCATTTCTGTGCATTTCATTTTTAGTGCACACTATTTTGGGTTTGCAAGAAATTCCACAACAATTTCCTTAGGAATGTGTCTGCCTGGTTTGCGTATCGTTTGGCATATTATATTTAAAATTTTTCGCCAAGGATAAGGCTGCACAGCATGATATTTATAGCCCTGCCATCTTTCCTTCCTTTCTTCTAGAGACATAACACTATTTCCACAGCTGACCGAGCAGCTCAGTAAAACTTTCACCTATAGCTGAAAAAGTGAGCGGTGAAAGATACTTTAATGAAATACTTTTTTTCTCTTTGATAAAACCAGCTTGTAATCTCTTTGCAACCCAAGACATAAAGATCCCATTTAAGTCTGTTTAGCAGATGGTAAAGAGCATGAACCAAAGGAGTCGGTGATTAAAAATGTATACACAATTTCTCAAAAATTCCTAAATTAGCAACAAATCAGAGAACTTAAGTTCCGATGAATGGACAGAATAAGCTTTTATGAAAAGAAGGACCTGAAAGTCATACAAAGGGGATACAGAGTGTACGGTAGAAGAATGAACCAACTGTCTGTAACCCTGACAGGTCATTTTTGGGTATAACAAAATATAACATAATGCTGACCACCTACAGTGGTGATGTGCAGACTTTAGTACTTCACGTATACATCTGTGTGGGGTGTGTGCATGTGTTCATGTGTTTCTTTGCTTCAGCTTCTGGTCTTTAAAGATGTTAATGAAAAAAAAAATAAACAGAACTCTTGGCTTCTTAGTAAAATGTGCTAAGATAACATGTTGAATTAAACACCTCTGAAAATAAGGCTCTGGTGAGGGGTCAGTTATACTGGAATGTCACAATTAATAGTTTGGGCAGTAGATGGAATTAATGTAATAACAGCATCTGCAGTTACTATCTTTTTAGTCCTTACAAAAAGAAAAGGGAATTTAACATTATCACTTTCCTGTACGAAATGAAAAGTCTCATTACAATGACTATAAAAGAACACTGTGAACACAAACCTGTGACAGTCAACAGGTTACTAGAACACACATATGTGAATGTCAGCTGGTTACTAGAAGACAAACCTGTGACAGTCAAAGTTACTAGAACACAAATCTGTGAATGTCAACAGGTTATTGACATTCTGCAAGTTTTACAGGACTATAGTATCTAGATTGTGTGATTTCCCTGTACCTGGGCTCTGAAACCAACATTTTCACATTAAGAGCATTTTCTGACTGCAATCTTCTGGCAGACGTGTGCTGTAGCAAACCTATCTGAGTTGGGGATTGCTGACTGAAAGCTTTTTGTGTGTTTTCCTGATTGGTCTGTAGGTCTTGCTGTTGTATATTTTGTTTCTTTGATTCTATACAAGTCCAGTGTGTGGGTTTATGCTCGGTTCCTCAGAGCTGCTATTGGTTTGGCTACTTCACCTAAGAGTTACAAAGAATCTGCTACATCTAAAGCAATCTGCTGTTACATGAACAAAAGTGACATTTTGCACTTCTGTTGATTACTTCTACTGTATTTCATAAAAATTCTGTATTATTCGTTACATTTCTTACACTTTAGTAGTGTTTAAAACTGAACTATTTCCACTGCTGCCGTAGTACTTAATTACACTGGTGTGCTTGTTTTACAGGACACTAGTTGCTAGGCTGTATGGTTTCTCTGCATTTGAGCTCTATAAAATAGGATTTTTACATTAAGATGGATTTCTGTCATACTGTTGTGGCAGAAGTGTGCTGTACCAAACCTATCTGAGTTGGGAACTGCTGGCTGAAAGCTTTTTGTGTGTTTTCCTGATTGGTTTGTAGGCCTTGTAGCTGTAAAACTTATCAGATTCCATATAAACCCAGTGTTTGTGCTAGACTGCTGTCCATGTAGAGGTGGTTAGCAATGCCCTGTATAGATGCAAACATTTTCAAGTTAAAATTTCCCCTTAAAATAACTATCTCTGACATCATCTCTAATCCTCCTACTGCTCTAGAGCAACCGAGTTTCTCCCGAGCAGCATCAGCTTGTTGGATAACTGCAGTTCACACTATGTGCTATCAGCTCAGTCCATTCAAATCTATCCACTCTTCTCCCTGGATAAACCCATAGTAAAAAAAACTGAAATTGCGGATAGCTACTTCCTGCTATCTCTTTGATCAGCCTGGTGGACACGAGCATTCTGAGGCAATACAGCAGTTGTCTCATGTATACTGACAATTACAAACATAGTACTTGCACAATGAACATTGAGACATGACTCTCACATACTGAAAATCAGATGACAAACAGGTTGTCAGCACACACACATCATTTCCCTCAATAAACAAGGTCTTGACACATAACCCCACATAAGTGGAGGTACTCACAAGTCAAGTGACTTACCAAAACCTCAGAGGCCTTCTTTATGCTGCCATCAGAAACCACGTGCAGACAAAACTAAGTTAACACCAATCTCTACACATAAAAATACACATCACAGTGTCTCCACAAGCAAGCCCCTAAGGCAAAACACCACACATTCAAACATCTTTTTTTTTGAACGCCTTTCTTGAATTTTGGTCATAGTAGACTCCCTCTTGAGACATCCCCCTCACCAGGTTGCATAAAGAGGGGGCTACAGTCAGTTGCCTGACAGAGGCCAGGATTCCCCAGATCATGCAGGCACTCAGGTCACTGACCTGCAAGTACCAGAGTGACTCAGACATAGTTCATGTGGGCATGAATGATCGGAGATGTGCCTCCTTGGACTATATGAAGACAGACATGATCAACTTCTCTGAATATGTGTTGCAAGCAGGTATGAGTCTTGCACTGAGCAGCATTCTACCCTCAGCAACAATGATACAAACAGAAAATGATTGATTTCAATAATTAACTTAGCTACTGGTGTCATTCCAAGGGGATCTGGGATTTGTCTGCCTAGTATGAAATGACACCTTTGCCCAACGGTTCTTGGAATTCATAAATTCCAATGCCCTGGATCAACTAATCCATAGTCTCACCAGGGGCTCCAATATCCTAGACCTGGTCATTACCAACATGGGAAATCGATGCTCCACACCTATGGTCACCCCCTCGTTAGTCAGATCTGACCATAAGCTAATCACCCTTAACATCCACATCCCACCCCCACCCCCCCCCAGTAAGTAAACCTCCATAAAAAAACTTCTCCAAAGCCAGCTTCATGCTACTCAAGTTAGAAGTGACAAACTTCATGACACCCATGCAGACGGGAACTGAAAGTTCAACTGCTGAATCCTACACTAAGGCACTGTACAAGCACATCCACTCATGCATGAATCGTGCCATCCCAAATAGAACCAAGATGCTCTCATAAAAAAAAGAAAGCCAATCTGGTGGTCCCTTGCCATAAACAAACTTTACAACAAAAGGAAGAAACTGTTGCAGAAAAGAGGAAAATCCCAGGATGCAAAAAACTCCCTTACCAGCCTCAGTAAGAAACTGAGATCCTTCATAAAATCCTCCAAAGCTAGTTACGAAAATAAAATTGCCAAAGATTCCAAAGACAACTACAAGGCATTCTATAACTATATCAAGAATCTAAATGGCAATGCTCAGATCTGCTCTGAGCTAAATCAGAATGGCATTAAATATACTGATCCCAAGGATATTGGCAATATCCTGGCAGATCGATTCAGTGCCAACTTCACCCCCCTCTCACCCCGTAAATGGCCCATCTCAATACCGGAAAATTGCCAAATTCTGGTAATAACGGCCAAACAGGTAAAAAACGCACTCTCCAAAGCTAAGAATACAGCATCCATGGGACCAAATGACATCCTGGGCTGTGTACCGTCTAATCAGCTACTGCGCATTCAGAGTCAGGACATTACCAATGAGCAAGAGGCTGTCCAAGTTCGACCAGTAACTGACCGCCAGACCAGTCCTTCAAACTAGAGGAGTTGGAACTAATGTGGCAGATTAAACTTAATGCGTTTAATGTTCCAGGCTTGAATGAATCATGTTCTATCACTAGTGTTCTCAAACTTAAAAGTTTACAAAGATAATTTCTATTAGAAAGTTTGTTTCACTTTTTTTGATTATGAATACCCTGGTAGAAATGTAGTGAATTAGTCCACAGAGTTTTCCTTGTTTTTAATTTTGTTTTAATTTATTATTAATGTTTTAATGTAACTTAGGTACATGAATAATTATTTAGGATAAAAATATTTTAAAAATGAATCAATGTTTTTTTAGGGGTAGTGTCTGTTTAAGCAAATAATTATGTTCTTTTCTGATTGAGTGCCTATTTAAGAATAGTTAATTGTTTGTATTAGTACTTCTGAAGAAGTTTGCATGTTAGCAAATGAAAAGAGCTTTAAGTTTTTATACCTCTGTTAAGATTATTAAACTTGTGAGAAGACTCTACAGTTGTTTGAACTTGTCGATTTGTTTACAAGTTTTTTGTGCCTTGGTCTTTTCTCAGTTTGTGATGGCGTCTGGTTCAGCTTCGAGTCAGAGTCTGTTTTCACAGGAAGAACTCATTGTAACTGTGCTACCTTCAGGCGAAGGGAATACCATGGGTATTTCATTTATGGATGTAACTGCTCCATTGTTAAATAGCAACGTATTAGCATCACTGGTTAGTAAAATTGAGTCTATTTGCTTTAGACTCGATCAATTAGACAAAAATCAGTGGGAGCTTAAAGAATTATTTCCCCTTAATGACAACATTACGAATGTATGACCACAGGCGGACAGTGGTGGCAATCTCATTAATCAGCAGGATACAATGTTATCAGAGTGTTCATCGGTCAGCAGAAGTGCACCGCGGATATGGCAGCAGGCAGCTGTTAATGACGGGGGTCAAGCGGATGTATCAACGCCACCGTCGGCTCAAGGACTGGCAGTGAGGGCTAGAGTACCGCTTGGTTCAGATTTTAACCAACCGTCTAATCAGCTAGTGCATATTCAGAGTCAGGACATTACCAATGAGCAAGAGGCTGTCCAAGTTCAACCAGTAACTGACCGCCAGACCAGTCCTGTTTATCGGCAAGATGGTTTTGGTAACCCTTTGTCTCAAGCAGCATAGATCGCGGATAACTACTCTTTTTCCAGGGTGGATTTGTCTTCTTCCGCTGGCTTACAGCCGGTGAGAGGTAATAATTTGGACTTTCCTGACATTGTTTACAACCTGAAACTGTTAGATGTTCACCTTTTAAAGCTTAAAAAAACTCAGTTTGAAATTTCTTATTTTAAAGAATGTTTAAAGCAAAAAGTTGTTCCAAAAGGGTTACGTAGAGTTCAATACCCTACTGGGCTAATCAAAGACTCGCCTTTTCACACTGAGTTAATTCAACTTTTTGATAAGCAAGGTTTTGAGCTTATTAAGTTAATGATTAAACATTACTCATTATTTGTCGATGCTATATCAAATACGATCAAAGACTTGGACAGTAAAGCTCACAGTGATTCAGAATTTGAGAGATATAAATTTGAATACAGCAGAGTTTTTTCCAGCATCAACCAACATATGAACAAGCTCAAGGGTAACAAGTTCAAAAAATTGGACCGTGACTGTAAAGCGTACAGTCAGGGGGTAACTTATCCATCCCCTTCGCCTGCCCAAGTTTGGCGTTCTGGTCAAGTGGTTTTTAACCAACAGGAGACAGATTTGCAGCAGGCAGGCAATTTGACCTTAGGTCATTCGGTTCAACTTGGTGATGATTTGTTGGCCACAAATAATAGGAATAAGATTCGTATGAACGAACTTGACAACTTTGTTGATCTCGGTGTGGATGGTTCTGCTTTGCCTGAAATTCAGAGGAGTGAGAGGCTGCAACATGCCCCTCGAGTGAATTGCAATTATAATAACAGACAGTATTTCAACCAGAATGGTAACCAACACCAGGTTTTTCGGCAGGCCAACTATACAGGTGCCAGGCCGAAACAACAAAGAAATGTCCAAGGGAACAGGGGCAAACAGAATTACAACAGGATCCAAATGTAATGCTTATAGAAGATTCCCTTAGTGAGGTAGTACTGACCTCACTAGAGGTTTCTTCCCCTCTGTCTGTGTGTGCTGATGCTGGTTTACATGTTCTGGTTGTTAATGATGTTAATAGTTCCTTTACATCATCAGATAATTCTGTAGAATCACAACAACAACTATTAGGACCTAGAGTAATCACAAATAATGAGGAAGACTTTAGAGTTTATATTTTCTCAGCAAGTGAAATTTCGTTAGACATTGTGAACTTTTTAGCTAAAGGTTATACCTATGTACCTTGGCATCGAATGGATATTGCTAAAACTATAATAGAGATTAAGACCTTTACTAGAAAGTTAAACTTTCAGTTGCTTTTTGAGAACTCAGCAAACACAACAGGTGCCCATGTGTTCCATATCCCTAGTACTTTTAATCCCCCATTGCATCCGGTACTTCAGACCTTTGAACAGTTGTGTGAATTAGACCTTAGGTATATGGTTAATCATAGGTCAAATTCTAAACACTGTATAGTTATAGTTATAAACGTGACTATTTAAAATATATTCAATCTCAAGATATACGGGTGTGTAAACCAGATAAAGGGGGTGGACTAGTGGTATTCGATAGGGCTGATTACATTGATCAGATGGAAAGATTGTTGTGTAGTGAAGCTTACCAGGAGAGTTCTAGATCAGAAGCCAACAAAGCTTACAATTTAATTAAAACATGTATAATCGACTTGTTTATCGAAGGCCCTATAGATCAAGTAGCACTCAATTATATGGTCACCTTGTTTCCTAAGTACCCGTCCATGTTTGGAATTCCAAAAATACACAAGGATTTGGTAGACCCACCCATGAGGCCACTCGTTGACAGCCGTGGGTCTCCAACCTATGCATGTTCTAAGGTCATTGACTCAATGTTGCAGAAATTTGTGGTATTAGAAAAGCAAATATGTAAAGATTCCTGGTCATTTTTGGCTAATATTAATGACTTGGAATACAAGGAGGACTGCAACTTCTTAACAGTTGATGTCAAAGACCTATACACATGTATTCCTCATCAGGTCAGCATAGAATGGGTTGCTGTAATGATGAATAAACATGGTGCTTCCAGTAAGGATATAGCACTGGTGATGGAACTTTTAGATCTTACCCTTAGTAACAATTTTTTTTATTTTCAATAACCAGTTTTATTTACAAAACGTAGGTTTGGCAATGGGTTCACCGTTTGGAGCAAGTGTGGCCAATTTAGTTATGGCACACTGGGAATCTAACTGTGTGCTAAATGATACAAACATTTCTGAATGTCTGCTATATTATACTAGATTTTTGGATGATATTTTTGTCCTGTTTAAAGGGGACGAAGAAAGAGCACGAGAGTTGATAGATAAGTTTAACGCGACAACAGATTTTTTGCAGTTCACATACAGTTTCAGTATTGATGCCATATCTTATTTGGATATTTGGTTAACTAAAAATAGAGCATTAGGGTGTTTTACTGCTCAAACTTTTAGGAAAGGTACATATTCTAATTCCTTTCTTCATTTTTCTAGCTGCCATCCTTTTCATCAAAAAAGGTGTGTTATTAAAGGTCAACTAGTGAGGGCTTCACGTATTACTAGCCATGATGATGATTTTCATAAAGAATGTTTGTTTTTGAAAAAAATGTTTATGCACCGTGGCTATCCAGAACCCTTGTTGGATTCTTTAATTGAAGAAGTCACTTATAAAAGGGAGAAGATGATCTTTAAACTGATCTTGGAGATTAAATTATTGGCAGGTTCCAGTTCTATGATCTCAGAAGCATCCATAAATGGAATTAGTAGTGAGCTGTCTCCAAAGATTGTTCAACATTCACAATGTAGTTTTATAACTACATTGACCGCTCAAAGTAATTCCATTGTTAAAATAGTGCGGAAGAACTGGGATCTTTTTAGATGTAACCAGGTTCTTTTTCAGAAATTGGGCAGTATACCAACTATAGTGTTTAAGCGGGATAGTAACCTGAAGAACCTATTAGAGAAACATCAAATTAGGGTCTTTAGAATAGTATTGATGTCTAAATGTGAAAACTGTAATTATTGTAAACATGCTGATGTCACTAATTTCTTTGTATTAAATGGTCAATATTACAAACTAAGATCAAGGTTCAACTGCAACACTAGGATTGTAGTTTATTTGGCTAGATGCTCAAGTTGTCCCGCATTTTATGTGGGCAAAATGGAACGTAGGTTCCGGGATAGAATGTATGAGCATCTTTATGCTATCGGCCATAATAAGTTAGATAATGCTTTAGCAAAGCATATCCATTTAAACATACATCATCAATTTAAATTCATGGTTATAGATAATATCTTGCAGGACACTAGGGGTGGTTCATTTTCCTTCAAACTAGAGGAGTTGGAACTAATGTGGCACATTAAACTTAATGAGTTAAATGTTCCAGGCTTGAATGAATCATGTTCTATCACTAGTGTTCTCAAACTTAAAAGTTTACAGAGATAATGTCTATTAGAATGTTTTTTATGAGTACTCTGGTAGAAATGTAGTGAATTAGTCCACAGAGTTTTCATTGTTCTTAATTTTGTTTTAATTTATTATTAATGTTTTAATGTAACTTAGGTACATGAATAATTATTTAGGATAAAAATATTTTAAAAATGAATCAATGTTTTTTAGGGGTAGTGTCTGTTTAAGCAAACAATTATGTTCTTTTCCCGGATTTTTGATTGAGTGCCTATTTAAGAATAGTTAATTGTTTGTATTATTACTTCTGAAGAAGTTTGCATGTTAGCAAACGAAAAGCGCTTTAAGTTTTTATACCTCTGTTAAGATTATTAAACCTGTGAGAAGACTACAGTTGTTTGAACTTGTCGATTTCTCTCATTTACTCAACAGACCAATCTAGGAACTAGACAAGTCTTCAGAAGCTAAATGTGAGACTAAAACCGCCTTCCAAGCAAAAGATAACCACAAAGCATTTTTTAGTTAAGTATGAAATCTTAAACAGAGGAACTCAACAATGTGCCGAGTTGGGTGTAGATGACACTACCTATACTTAACAAGAAGAAATAACAAATCTGCTGGCTGATAAACTCAGCTCAAATTTCACCCCATCATCACCTCAGGTCACTCCCCATAAAATACTCCCTACCACTGTTTTGCCCATTCACACAAAATAACAGGCTGTCACTGCACTTTCCAAAGCTAGAAGAAAAATGACATGAATGGGCCCTGATGGAATCCCTGGGTGCATATTAAATAGCTTGAAAAATGACCTATTAGACCCACTCAGACATTTTAATTTAACCACAGTCTCCAGACAGGCTTTATCCCAGTAGACTGGTGGATAGCAACAGTCATCACTCTGCACAAGAGGGGACCATCAATGGACCCAAGAAAACTACCAACCCATATGGCTGACTAGACGCACATGCAAGGTTAAGGAAAGGCTAATAATAGACTTGATTAATGACACAGAGAATCTCCAGACTGTAGATCCAATCCATCTTGGTTTTGTCAAGGGGAGGTCCTTCTTGATCAGTCTGGTGGACTTCTTTGAGAAGGTCATAAGAAGGCTGAAACATGCTTTTCCACAGCTAGTGGAGTTTGGCTTTATTGGTCTGAATGTATTCAAAAAGACTTAAAAAGAAAAAGTAAAAAATCATGGATATTCAGAAGCCACATAGCTGAAATACTTGATGTCCTTAAGGGGTCATTTGTATATATCCCATGGACCTCTATAACTCTAGCTTGGCTAGTTTTTTCTTGCAGTTTTTACTAATTAGTTTTTCTATGTGACCTTTTTACATATTGGTTTGAATGTTAGTTGGCATATTTTTTTCACTTTTTTGCAATGTTATTTCATATGAGTATTCATGGGGTCTCTTTTGTACAGAGGTATGGAAGCACTTAATGCATATATGTGTGACAGCAATAGGCTCAAATATGTTACTGTCTTCTATTTGCTCTCTCAGTTTTATCTCAGTCTAACATCAGAGTAGTACAAAGAAGTTGTCTGTGTTTTTTAGGGTAGGGGTGAGAGACATGTATGTGAGTTTGTCAGCAACCATCTAAACTATGACTGTGGCCACATATGTCTTGACTTTCATCCTGGTCTAATATCAGAGGAATACACAGGTGACTTTTTGGGGGGTGTAGAGAGGCAGGTTCTCTTCCCATCTGTGATTTATGTGTCCTCACAAGCATTTGTTTTCTTTGTTTAATGTGAACTGCTATCTTGTCAGGCTCAACTTGTATCTTCCTTACAATAAAAACAAAACAAACTGAAAAAGACTGAATTTCTTTTCTTGCTCATGTTTTTTGTTAGGATATCACTGGGTCAAAAGATTGGAAAAAAAGCTCTAAGATACACCGCAGAACATTTATTATCCTACATAAAAACATTTAGGCTATTCTGAGACAATAGAAGGATGACAGAATTTCTGAATAAAATACAGTATACAGACACCTTAATGGTTATGGACATCAGCTGGGTTTATAGACCCTGTATTTCTAAAGTATAGCCAAACAGTCCACTTATGCTGTGCTGACAAGGTCATAAGAAGGCTGAAACATGCTTGTCCACAGCTAGTGGGGTTTGGCTTTATTGGTCCGAATGTATTCAAAAAGACTTAAAAAGAAAGAGTAAAAAATCATGGACATTCAGAAGCCACATAGCTGAAATACTTGATGTCCTTAAGGGGTCATTTGTATACATCCCAAGGGCCTCTATAACTCTAGCTTGGCTAGTTTTTTCTTGTACTTTTTACTAATTAGTTTTTTATGTGACCTTTTTACATATTGGTTTGGATGTTAGTTGGCATATTTTGTAGACACCTTAATGGTTATGGACATCAGTTGTGTCTGAAGACCTTGTGTTTCTAAAGTATAGCCAAACCATCCACATATGCTCTGCTGATGAGGTCATAAAAAGGCTGAAAAATGCATGTCTGCAGCTAGTGGGATTTGGCTTTATTGGTCTGAATGTATCCATAAAGACATAAAAAAAAATATTCAAAAAGAAAAAGTAAAAAAAGTTACAGACATTTAGAAGCCATATAGCTGAAACACTTGATATCCTTAAGGGGTAATTTGTGTATATCCCATAGGCTTCTATTACAGGGGTTTAAGGTATGACAGTAAAACCTCTTGACTGAATAGATTTTTCTTGTAGTGTATACTGAAAACATACCATATTGGTAATGGTCTATGGCTCTGAGCATTATTCCTATTACCAAACAGATCAATGCTATGTGATTTTAAATTGAAATGAGCATATTGAAGTTTTAATAACTGGGTTGAAAACGAGATACAAGAAAAGGCTGCTCCACTGCTCCTCTCTTTATAGCTCCCTAAGGAACTAGTTTGCTGAAAATAACTCTGTGAAGTAAAATTTCACGGTCAATATTTTTTCTTGGAAAATCATTATTAGTACAGTTTCTAAGTATGTCTCAGCAGTGATTCTTTGTTTTTTTTTGTTTCTTTTTTTTGTGCAGCTTTGGAGTTGGTATATATAACTTAGGTGGCATGGGGGCACTTGCCTCCCTGTAAAATGTATCAGTGGTTTATTGATGGTTTTTGGTTTATATTGTGCCTCTGATGAGTACTGGTGTTATTTATTATTATATTTGTAGTACTCAGTGAAGCTACTACATTTACGGTGTTCACTAGGAATATCTATCTGGAAAACACCTGGGATAAAAAATTCAAAATAATTACCTGGAATGTAGCAGAGATTAATAAATAATCATTTATATTATGCATTATATGTGCATTTTCTATGTAGTAAAATAAGGAATAGAGATTCTGAATCTATGTGTCTTTTCAGGGGCACCCAGATGATCTACCCATAGCCATATTTATACATAGGTAAATTATACAGCCAGTTAGGGCACCTTTTGGCTAGGTAACCATGTGCAATTTATTTATTTGTTGTTTAAGTATACAATTTATTTATTTGTTTTAAGTATAGAAACATGGCGGCAAAAATAAGCAACCTGCAGCCCCTCTGAAAAGCTGTGATGCCCAGTGAGGGAGCTACTGTGTAACTAACCAATGTGCTGTTCCTTGTCATCATGCAATCCTCCTGATACATGAAATAGCACGGAGTTGAAAGCCTAAAAATTATTCAAAGATAAACAGACATCGACATGAGCAGGGCAGCAATCAGTGACAGAACAATGCAATGCAGTGGACAGATTTTCAGGGTAATTAGAGTACCTGTTAGTTATCCTGATTTCACAGAATGTACCTAAGTTTGTCTCATATTTTTGGTTTGTTTCTCAAATATTTGTAATTTTCTGGTAACACATTGCAAATAATGACAGACATTTGAGTTTCAGCCTTCATATCTTTCAGAAAATGCATACTATGTAAAACCTGCTATTCTATCAACTCTCTAACTATATAAGTGTAATTACTAAAATTTGTCCCTGATTTGGGGACACTGTTCCTCCCTCATTATTATTGGCTTTGTTTTTGAATCTTGTATTAAGAAGTTGTACCAGTGATTTGCATATTGGTTTGTCTGTTTGTTTTATAATAGTCTGACATATGTGATGTTCATAGACATATTAGCTATATTTGCTGGGGTTGTTGGAGGAAAATGGCTAACTGCTTTTATTTGCTCATTATTGATCGCAAAGCTAATGTGATTTGTGTGAAGCAACTTGGAATACTTTAATGTGTGGCTATTATTTGTGTCAGACAATGTTTAAAAGCACTACATAACCATCACTTTTATCACAATCGGATGTCTGATGTGTTAATAGGGAAAAAAATGATATTCGAATAAATGTCTATAACTGCCAGCTGGGGGTGGGGTGGGAATGGGAACTGTTTGTGAATGAAAATAAAGAAAAATATTTTTTTTATGGAAATCCTACTGCCAGGTTCTTCACAGACCATATTGTCCAAAGAACCTGGGATGTTGCAGATGCATAAACCAGTCTCTTGTAACTAAAAGGCTTCCCTTAACAATATCCAGATTCACCTAATAAGTTTTACTGTCCATTAACCCAGGAAAACCCATATGGTTACTATCAACTTTCCAACTAGCTCACACAACATAAAATATTTGATTATTAGAAGACATTCTTTCTTAGTTCATCAAAAATGTAAAGCAAGACATACTTATAGTAGGAGCCATGAATACTGACTGTCCTTATGCATGTCATTTTTAAAACATAAATCAGCAAAATGCAAGTGTTAAACTACGTGGTCTAACACAATTCTAAACTGTACCACAGACAAAACATCAGGGAGGGAAAGCATAATTAGGCTGGAGATAAATAGCTCATCCAAACTCTGTTTCACATGCATGTGTAATATCTGATGTTAAGTTGTCTATCTTGCCTTCATTCTTGCTGGTTGGTTCAGAGCCAATCCTCTGCTCCGACTCGGCCATCTTCAAATGCTCAAGAGCTGCTTACTGGCTCGAGGCCCCCGTATATCCCATGATGCCTGGCGCTAGATACTCAGATCTTGTTTGCCGCTTCTGCTGCGAGGTTGTTCTACTGGCTCAGGTCATATAAAACTTTATTATTATTGTATTTTTCTCATCAAAACTGCTATTTTTAGTGTAGATTTAGTTGTTAGATTAGACTGTTGTATTGTAGCTAGTTTTCTTTAGATCACAATTACTTATCCCAAAGAAACTCGTTTAAGTAAGAGAGTTCCCCTCCCCACTTTTCTCTCCCTTTCCTTACCTCAAAAAGATTTTCCGTTTAAGTTAGAGGATTACCTTTTTCTCTCTATCTTCTCTCTAAAAAAAAAAAAAAAATCCTTTATTATCACTGTTAGTGTTTAGTGATAGTTAAATATAGTTCTGTTTGTAGTAGCACTTGTAGTTTGGTTGTGGTAACTGTAGTGTGTAATTCTTAGTGGCTAGTTACTTTAACCTTTTCTGTGTGTGTTTCTTGTCCTTGGTTTTCCTCCAGGATGTCCAAGGATCCTAAACCGTCCGGATTCAAGAAGTGTGACTCATGCTGTCAGAAGATGTCTCTGACAGATGGTCACACTTCTTGTGTTTATTGTCTGGGCACCGTGCACCTGCAGGACTCTTGCTCGATTTGCCATGCTTTCAGTCCAAGAGTCCTGCAGGAGCGCAAAAACAAATTGATCCTGAGGGGTTTGCTTAAACCCCAAGATTCACCGGCAAAGGCTCAGCCCATGAAATCTTCCAGGCTACCTAAACCTTTGGCTCCCAGTTCGGAGCTGTCGTTGGGTGAAGCCATACAATCTATCTCGGCTCCGGCTGGAACCGAGGTGCCTCCCTCCCAGTTGGCTCCGACACGTTCTTTGGAGCTGTCTGAGAGTCGGAAAAGATCCAGGTCTCCTTCTCTGGAGTCGATATGTTCGGCTCCGAAGTTGCCTCTGCTCCAATCGGAGCACAGTCATCACTCATCCCACTCTTCTCGGTCCTCTAGACTTTCGGACCATGACTTGGAAAGAGTGGTCAGTAGGCTGTTAAAATTGCAGGCCCTAGCCAAAATGTTGTCCAGCCCCCCTCATCAGGTGTCGGCTCCATCCACAGCTTTAGATATTCCTCCTCTGACTCATCACTTGAGCTCAGAGCCGGAGTTCATTGGGGTTCGAGTCGTGGAACCATCGGCTCTGATACCCTTCTCCTTCGGTTCTGTCGTCGGCTCCGATCTCTTCCATGGTACCTTCCCTGGAGGGATCTGGGCACCGAGACTCCCTCGTTGGCTCTGAGGGGGTGAGTGCCATTGGACCCTTGTCCGACCCCGCTCTCCCCCTCGGGGCTTCGGCTCAGGTGAGCTCGGCTCCCACATCTGCCTCGGAGCTGTCCCCCTTGGTGCAGGGAGGGGTTCTGGTTTCTTTGGAACCTGAGCCCTCTCTGTGTCTGGGCAGGGATGCCTTTGAGGTGATGAGGAGTGTACTGGCCCCCGAGTCAGTCCCACGATCGACCCCATCAGCTCCTCCCCCTAGAGTGCCTGCGTCAGCCTCTGCCCCTCTTCCAGACCCCAAGCATGGGGATCCAGCACTCCAGGACACCCCCTTGGGTGTATCCTCCTCTTCCGGGGCCTCCCCTGATCATTCAGAGGAGCCACCTCACAAGAGGAAATGCAGGAGGAAGCATGTTGACTCCCCCAAGTCTATCACACTGGATACCAACTTAGAGGAGTTGGAAGGGTCCCCAAAATCCCCCTCTGAAGACGTCTCCTTCTCAGACATCCTTGAGATGCTTAGGATGAGGGGGAACTGGACTGCCCTAAGCCCTTCCGAGGATGAGTCAGTATTCCTAGACGTGTTTGGATCCCGACCTTCCACCTCCTGGGTATCTCTGCCTTTCGACCCACTGATGTTTGTGGTGGCTCAGAAGGCATGGACGGCTCCAGACACAGTGGAACCGACCCCTAGAAGACCTGCCAAATTCATTACTGCTCCGCAGGACAAACAGTTCTTGACCAAAGGTGTCCCCATTGATGCCATGGTGGTAGCGGTGGCCACAAAGAAGGAGTTGGCTGAAACTTCTTCATCTGTCCATCCCCCTAACAAGGAGTCCAGGACGATGGACAGATATGGGAAGCGGATGTTCTCTTCAGCGACCTTTTCCATGCGGTCCCTGAATTACCTGTGTCACTTTACCCATCTTCAGAGGGATCTCCTGAAAGAGCTTGGAGATACCCTCCAAGATCCATCAGCTGAGGGGGCCCAGGCTAAGGCAGCCTCCCAGCTGGCGACTCTTAATTCAGTGGTAAACTCCTCCATGAGGCTCATTTCATATGCTGCCGATGGTGTGAGTAGAGCCACAGGCACAGGCGTGGCCCTAAGGAGGCATGCTTGGATGCGGCTTTGTAACTTTGCAGAACCTTTCAGAGCATCTTTCAACAACATCCCTTTCAATGGTTCCTCTCTCTTTGGATCACAGGTGAAAGATATCCTTACCAGGTGTGAGCAGGAAGGCAAGACACTCTCTGCCATAGGAGTCCGTTTTTCCACTCCTTCCAGACCATATGCTAAGGGTCAGAAGAGTGGAAAGATGTGGTTCTGGAAATCCCAGGGAGCCTTACCGGGCACATGTGGTGAGTTCCCATCCAGGGGCAGAGGAGGGAACAATAACAGACGCCGCCCTCGTGGCAGAGGGGGTCCGCAAAATCAGGGCAGCAGAGAATCTTTCTCTGAGAAGCCCTTCCAGCATCCCTGAAGGGTTGCCCAGCTGCCCACCTCTGGAGGCAGTCGGGGGAAGATTATCCCTGTACCCAAGAGCCTGGCAAGACATAATACAAGACAAATGGGTACAGTCCGTCATATCCGGAGGCTACAGAATCCCCTTTGTTTGCACCCCCTTAAGGTCAAACAAGTCCCTTACAGACATTCCACCCAATCTAAGGGACCAAGCAGTGCAAGAAGTCTCAAAACTGATAAGAAAAAGGGCCATACAACAAGTCCCAGCAGACCAACAAGGATCCGGAATTTACTCAAGGTACTTTTTGGTACCAAAAAAGACAGGGGACTGGAGACCCATTCTGGATCTCAGCAGACTGAACAGGTCTGTACAAAGAACGAAGTTCCGGATGGTCACGCTACAGTCCATTTTGCCCTTCGTGGGTCAGGACAATTGGATGTGCTCTATACATCTTCAGGATACATACTACCACATCAAAATGGACAGACACTCCAGAAGATTCCTTTGCTTCTGGCTGGGAGCCAGCCATTATCAGTTCAGAGCTCTGCCCTTTGGTCTCACCACAGCCCCCAGGGTGTTTACCAAATGTATGGCAGTAGTTACCACTCACCTGAGATGGCAAGGATTCCAGGTGTTTCCATATCTCGACGACTGGCTCCTCACTGCTACCACCAGACATCACCTTCTGCGAGCCAGAGACTGCACTATAGACACTTGCTCCAGGCTAGGTATCACAATAAATTTCGAAAAGTATGCATTGTTGCCCTGTCAATCTATCACCTTTATAGGCGCAAATTTAAATACCAAAGACATGTTAGCGAGCCTCCCACCAGACAGGGTGTTAGTGATTCGTCAGCATGTGAAGGTTTTATTAGCATGCAAAAGAATTCAAGCCAGGTTTGTCCTTCAAACCCTGGGTCTCATGGCAGCAGCGATCATACTTGTCCCTCTAGCTCATTTTTCACATGAGGATTCTCCAGTGGCTTCTTTTCACCCAATGGTCCTTCCTGCAGCTTCCCATGTCTTACATGATTATGATCACACAAGCATGCAAGAAGCACCTTGCGTGGTGGATGGTCTACACATCAGTGCTCCACGGCAGACCATTTGTTCTCCCCCATCCAGTTGCTACGGTGACCACAGATGCCTCCCTGATTGGGTGGGGGGGGTATTATCAGGGCAGGACAGTCCAAGGCACCTGGCAACCTCACGAGTACCATCTGCAAATAAATGTCTTGGAGATGAGGGCCGTGCTCTTACCGTTGCAGGCTCTTCAGGACTCTCTTCCTATCGGGACCATTGCAATTCAAACAGACAATATGTCTGTAGTGTAGTACATCAACAAGCAGGGCGGAACCAGGTCCTACCCCCTATGTCGAGAAGCACTCAGACTCTGGCAGTGGGCGACCTCTTCCCAATGGTTTCTGATTGCAATGCACATCCCTGGGTGGTCCAACGTCATAGCAGACAGACTGAGCAGAGCAATTCTCATGCCTCACGTGTGGTCTCTGAACCAGGTAGTTGCGGACCAAATCTTCTGCAAATGGGGCCAACCTTACTGCGACCTTTTTGCAACTCCCTTCAACAGCAAGTGCAGCAATTTCTTCTCTCTCCTTCCACTTCCCGGGCATTCCCCCAGAGACGCTCTAGTCCATGATTGGCCTCAGGGACTTCTTTATGCATTCCCTCCTTTTCCCCTAATCCTGAAGCTAATTCAGAAAGCTACCATACTGGGTTGCAAAATAATCCTCATTGCTCCTTACTGGCCTCGACAAATATGGTTCCCATTCCTGCATTGCTATCTTCTCGAGCAGCCTTGGACTCTGGACCTAGTTCCAGACCTCCTGATTCATCAATCGGGCAGGCTGCACCAATCCCTACACTCTCGCCAGCTCATGGCTTGGTTGCTCCACTTCCAACTTTAGCCAGGCTTCCAGATATCTCCCCCTCTGTGCGCAAAATCATTTTGTCATCACACAAGTCTACAGCTAGAAAAACTTACGCTAGTAAGTGGAAACGTTTTTCTTCCTGGGCAGAGGCTAAAAGTATAGACCCCTTTTCAGCCCCTGTACACTATATTTTGGAATTTCTTGCGGAACTCTTCCATGCTGGGTCCGCTTCCGCTACAATTAGAGTTCAGTTAGCTGCAATTTCAAATTTCCACATTGGCTTGTTGGAAAACAATATCATGTCTCATAAGCTGTGTAAAGCTTTTCTCAAAGGAACCACTCTGCTCAGACCCCCAGTGAGAGATCCTCCACCACCGTGGGATCTAAATTTGATTTTAGCTTCTCTAATTTTGCCCCCTTTCGAACCTGCAGCTTCTTGTTCATTGAAGTTCATATCTTGGAAAACCCTTTTTCTGGTAGCTATTACTTTCGCTAGAAGAGTTTCGGAACTACAGGCTCTTTCTATTCGTCCCCCATACCTCGTGTTCCACAATGACAGGGTTGCTCTTAGGACTAATCCGTCCTTCCTTCCTAAGGTCTCTTCAGAGAGTAACTTGAATCAGTCCATAGACCTTCCTGTGCTTTTCCCTAACCACTCCAACAGGGCGGAATATAAGTTGCATCAGTTAGATCTTCACAGGCAGCTACGCTTTTATTTGCATAGAACCAAGGACATTAGAAAATCAGATCAACTTTTCCTGTCTTATGCAGTAAGTAAACAAGGTCTTCCGGTCTCCAAGGTAACCTTATCCAGATGGTTGACTTCTATCATCACATTCATATATCAACTGAGGAATAAAGATTTGCCAGTTAAACCAAAAGGTCACTCCACCAGAGCTTTAGCTACTTCGGTGGCCTTTCAGGCTAGGCTGCTCATGGAATCTATTTGTGCTGCGGCTACATGGGCCAACCCACATACTTTCATTTCGCATTACAAGTTGGATTTGGTTTCCAGGAGCAGAGCTGATTTTGGTTCCACTGTTCTGAAGAGTCTTTTCCAATTAGCCACCCAGGATTTTAGGTGCTAACCAGCAAGAAAGAAGGCGAGATAGACAACTTAACATAAAGAAGTTATGTACCTACCATAACGTTCCATGTTAGTTGTCTTCTTCTCACCTTCTTTCTTGCGTCCCACCCTCCATCCCCCTATGCTAGTGGACCGAGAAGAGTTCTTCTTGATTTTTCGCTGGCTGAGTCTTCTCTGGCTATTCCTTTCTGACTAGTAGTCTCTCCAGTAGGAGTTATGCATTCTAGGATAGGATTCCTTTATTATTATGCTTGCAGTTAGACTTACCAAATGAGATCTGGGTATCTAGAGCCAGGCATCATGGGATATAGGGGGGCCTCGAGCCAGTAAGCAGCTCTTGAGCTTTTGAAGATGGCCGAGTCGGAGCCGAGGATCGGCTCTGAACCAACCAGCAAGAAAGAAGGCGAGAAGAAGACAACTAACATGAAACGTTATGGTAGGTACGTAACTTCTTTATAAGCTAAGTGACCATCAGCCTATTTTCTCCATCTGGAACAGCACTAAACTTCCCAGAAAAGTACTCACAGTTGAGTATGTAACCTCAAAACTTCAGTGAAGATATTTTAATATCATCATTTGGATACAGCCACAGGGGCAAACTTATATTCTTAGTCTCACTGAAGATGTAACATATTTCTATGTGTGTGTGTGTGTGTGTGTGTGTGTGTGTGTGTGTGTGTGTGTGTGTGTGTGTGTGTGTGTGTGTGTGTGTGTGTGTGTGTGTGTGTGTGTGTGTGTGTGTGTGTGTGTGTGTGTGTGTGTACAGATTATTGATTTTGAGGCCATTCACAGTCACTTCACCTCCCATTGCCCTACTTTAGCAAGCCTGCTGTCAGTCACCTTGAAATACACCTTTGGACAACGGCCAGCCCTATAAGCTCAGTGGTGCGTGTCATAAATGCAGAACAATGTAGTAGCAGTAACTACACAGGTATGGGTTTAAATCTCATCTGTGGCAAGTGTTTGTGTGTGTACATATGTATGGGTGTACCTCAAAGATTTTGGCCCCATTTACAGCCAGTACACATCTCAGAGTCTGACTTTAGCAGTCCTGCAGATATCATCCACCATGCAAGTAGCTGTTGCCAACCCTAAACCATGTCAGGTCAGTGGTGCATGTGGTAAATGCATAACCACATGGTCTGTAAAGATTGTTAGACAGAGTTTTGAACCTCAATCCTGACAAATGTAAATGTGTGATTAGGGTAAAATTATTTTTGGGATCTAACACCCACTGTAGTAGCAATACATAGCTAAGTAGGGGTTTGAATCTCAGTACTAGCAAGTGTGTGTGCTTGTGTGTGTCTGTCATCAGTATCCTGTGTGGAGGTTGGTGTGATTGTATAATAGGATGCATTGTGGAGTGGGTTTTGCGAAATTATTAAATTGAGGACCTACTATATGTCACAATGTTCACCTTACAAGGATAACAGATGTCAAACACCAGAGAGGCTGGTATAGACAATCCATAGCCCTACATCTGACATTATGGATCGGTGAACGATATAGACATCCCTTGTATTACTCAGAGAACATTCTCCACCCATGTCTCATACACAAACACACTTGGCTAGGTAACAACCACTATATTGGTAGTTCCCTGCATATTGGCTCACAGATAGTAACTACGGTGTGACTGCAGTGGACTACATGCCTGTTGACCACAACAGTGCCACTGACATCAGAAAGTACTGTGATGTGTAACATATCCTGACTGTGTGTTCTCTAGCAAGTAAAAGAACATTGCACCCTGTTCCACCCCTACAGTAGGCAAATAAATGCTTACATGGTCCTTTTGCTATGTTCCCCACTGGACACTTGCAACAACTTTTTAGAATCTGCAAATGTAACCCACAAAGGGAATACTATGCCTTAACACATGCCCTGTATGGACAGATGTCACTAACTCCACTGAATACCTGTATCATGCTGTCAATGTAGGTGCAAGCACAACCTCAGTTCCATAGCCAGGTCTCCCCAAATGAGGTCAGGAATGCTACATCAGAAGATAACAATCTGTACACACAACATGCCCAAGAGACCTCAAGTACACTTCCACATGTCAAAAAAATGTGTGTGGGACATGAGCACAACCCAGACACTGTCCATGTTATGAAATATAGATCACATAAATGGGAAGCAGTGCACATCACTGGCCACACACAAAAGTAACCCAGATGAGTGCATGGTGAATACAATACCCATGTGTGGGGACCACCTGAGTCACACTGGAGACCATTGTCATGTGGCCTGATGACAAGGTATTCCCTTTGCCTAGCCTTGTACAGCCATCAGGCCCATTCACCTACAACACACCTGCGAAGCAATGAACCTCTGCATCTCAGTACTGGCAAGTGTTTGTGTGTGTGTGTGTGTGTGTGTGTGTGTGTGTGTGTGTGTGTGTGTGTGTGTGTGTGTGTGTGTGTGTGCATGTGTGCGCGTGCGTGTGTAGATTAATGATTTCGAAGGCATTCACAATCACTACACCTCCCACTGGCCTACTTTAGCACACCTGCTGATGTCATTCATCTTGACATAACCTTTGGCCATATATCAGTCATATAAGCTCTGTGGTGCTTGTGATAACTGTGTAATACTGTAGTGTAGCAAACTAGTTAGGTAGGAGTTCTAATCTTGATCCTGCCAGCTGTGATGATGTGTGGGTTTCCCTGACTGTGTGTGTGTGTGTTTGTGTGTGTGTCCGCTAACGCCTGCTTTTGTGGACATTCACATGTACTACACTTCCCTTATCCCTTCTTTAGCACTGCTGCTGATGTCACTCACCTTCAAAGATACCTTTGGACAGCGCTCCAACATGTAAGCTCTGTGGCATGTGCCATAACTGCATAACACTGTAATAGCAATACATAGTCACGTAAGGGTTTGAAACTTAGTACTGGTAAGTGTGTGTCATCAGTATCCTGTGTGGGTGTTGGGGTGAATGCGTATTGACTGGATCCATTGCAGTGTGGGTTTTGCTACATCATTATATTAAGGACCTATATGTCCTATTGCCCACATTACAAGGCCAACAGTTTTCAAACACTGTAGAGGTTGTTGTAGACAATCCTCAGCCATAAATGTGTACAGCCATGGGCAATTACTATGTGACAGTATGGATTAGTAAACAATATAGGCAACTGTTATAATACCCAGATACCACTCTCCACCCACGGATCATATACATACATAAACACATTTGGCTCTTAGTCTCTTACACCCTTCCTTTCTTACTTTGTCTTTGTCTCTGTCTCTCTCCCCCCCTCTGGTGGATGTGGAAAAGTACATCTGTTCTGCATAGGCAGCAGCTTGAGTTTTGTAAGGAGTGCTCATGATCAGCTGATGGCCTGTGCATGAATTGCAGTCCCCCACTTGCTAATCGCATGTGGAACAGCTGTGGTATAATTCCTGTAGTCAATTGCATGGAAATACACTCCTATAACTAAGCACTTCATGTGGGTGTTGGCCCTTTTACTTTACTGTGAGCAGGACTTCATGTGAGTGTTTTACAAACAGCATCACATAGGGTAGTTGGAAATACCTCTTACAACATACACTGTGGAGACAGGCCAACAAACAGGAGGGGGATGTTCCAGACATGGGAACAGAATGTAAGTATTACTGTTCTACATTTGAAGTAATGTTTGTTTAACAGGGTTTGTGTGGATATGACTGTTCTACATGATGTAAAGTCTGGAATGACAGTGTTATGTGGTTGCGGAAACTCACACCTGTAGGGCTATCTGCATATTGGCCAGATTTTGGAGTCTTACAAGTGGTGTGTTATTCACACATTTCCTTTATTTATAAATGCAGTAGCATACTCTGATGATTGCAGTTAGTACATGGTGACATCCATGTGAGTTACTGACTTCATATCCCTCAGAAGAGATATGTCACAACAAACCCTGTTACACTAGGAATTTTCTCAGTTTATCACAACAATATGTCAGTATTGGCACTGTTTGTGCCTCTGTTCCCCCAAGTCTGTCACCCTTTGTCCATATGCCATGCAGTAAAAAGTGCATATGTACAGTACATCATTACTTACTGACATCATACCTGATAGCAAGCCAGTGAGATATCAGACTGCTAGACATGTTATGTATAGCAGGCCTTATATTTGAAGACAAAACCTGGGCATTCTGTTGTAGTGTGTACAGTAGTGAGGTCTGTGTACTTATGGTGATTGTTGACAGAGTGTGTATTGTGAATATGTTACTTGGCCTGTGTACAGACTGTGGTAGATGTCATTGTTCTTGATCCTGTTCTATCTGATGTTGCATGCTGCTCCAGTTTACGGTACCCTATCAGCGTGCATGTTTGTAGGGCCAGACTGACACATGTCCCATACCACAGTCATGCATCAGACTACACCGTGTATTGGTACAGTATATGTAGGGTTACTGTGTGAGTGACTCATATGAGGGTGTTGTTGTTCACACAGTACATATACTGTAATACTACTTAGGCCTACCATAATGTGACTGCGACTGTGTTCAGACTGGTTATGGGTATGCATTTTCACATTGGTGTCTGTTACTCAATACTGTTACATGCCTGTAGTGCCTGCTAAATTTGCAAGTACATGTGTATTCCCACATAGGAAACTTGGGTCAGTGTTGTGGCAGTCTGGCTGTAGTTTGCACTATGTTTTGTGACATGCCTAGCAGCTCAGTGTATTTACCTAGTGTGATGTTATGTCCAGATATTGTCAGATGACCTATTGACTGGCCACGATAACTGTTGTGTATGTCTGAAAAAGCAGTTGGATGGTGTAAAGATATATGTCACTAAGTAGTGTGAAGTATATGGGCTTGGGACCTCTGCTTCTCCGGTTAATATGTATTAGGACAGACAGGAGTCTGTGAATGCATCAACTGTGTGGGCTTATCTGTTCCAATATTTTTGTGATATTCCCCTTCACATGGCTGTAAACATCCACTTTGTCAGGCTTGGTCCACACATCTTGCACTAAGGAGTTCTGTGTATACCTCTGCACTGACCAGATTGTGTCAGACTGTCCATGTTTATTGGCCATATCTCTGCTGTATTCCACAGGATTATTACTATGATTTGTGTGGTACTTCACTATGATTATCTTATGATGTCTGTCAGTAACTGATGGAGTACATGTCAGTATCAGAAGTGACTTCCCACACAACATGTCTGTTAACACAACTCCTGTTACTGTAGCAACATTCCACATTTATACCTGCAATACTTACATGAAATCCCCTAGCACTAAGAGGCTGTGACTACTGGTGCTGAGGTATGATACATGTTATGGGCATATGTTTTATATATATCTTCATATACATGCATTTATATATATATATATATATATATATATATATATATATATATATATATATATATATATATATATATATATATATATCCTTATGTGTAGACATGACTGTTGTATATACCTTCTCAGATGTATCACACCATATTTATCTGATATGTGTATATTTAGATATAACAAAATACTTGATTCAACACTAATATCACTAACAAGTACTACACAATTGTAGAAGCCAAAGCAGTTGTTCAGTACTATTCAGTATGTGTACTGACAGATATATTGAAAAAAACAACAACCATCTTCACAGCTGTGATGGTTTAGTGGTTAACTGCTGTGACTGTAGTGTACAGGGTTCAGGACCTGCAAGGACTGTTTATGTTGTTGCTAGGCAGAACAAGGACTGTTGAATACAGAGTGGTTAGGGCAGTTTTGAGTATCTTTAAGTACATTTTCCCCATGGTAAGCGCTGCTAACATATGGTTATATGGAAAGCTGCTTACACCATATAGGCTTCTCTTACCAGTGTGCAAATCTGCTTAGAATTTATATTGAAGCAATGCTTACCCCTGCTAAGCATGGCTCAGCCCTAATAATCAGTGATCACATTGCAGTCTGATGAAATAGCATGGCAATGACATCTTTAATAAGTGTATTCAATTCTGTGTACATAACATGCTTCTGTGTGCTGTCATTACAGTAGCCAGGGGTGTGAATATACTGTCTGGGATACCTGAGTATATATGGCTAGTATGACAATCTTCTCTTTTTGTATGTGTTTCATACATGTGTATTATCCCAGGTTATATGCAGTCACACTTGCATGTATTGTATCATTACGTTACTACTTTTAACAGTGCTTTCCTAAGTAAGAGTAGATTGCAGATTGTAGTACTGGAACCATACACCCCTGCATGCAAAGCTGGACTCTGAGTACTAACTATCGTGTTCTTGGTGAATGAGCTGTGTGTTATTATATACTTGCTACTGGATATTGATCTGATATGTGTAGACTACTATGTGTATAGGACATGTCATTGAGGGCTGCTGTTATGTAGTAATTGCATACCTATCCATGTCAGATGTCCATCTGTCAAAACATTAATCCTAATGCATAACCTGTTGGCTAGCTGATTTTTTTCTCTCCTCTGTACAGATGTGCAGATGTCAAGTTTCTATCTTGGCTGCTTACAGGCAATCTATGCTTGACTGACACTGACTTGTCTACCCAGCTGTGTTATGAATGCCACAGCTAGGAAACACCACCCTGTATGCACCACATGCCATGGATACCTCAACTAGACTACTGCAGGCAACAGAACATGCTTGGGTACATGTCTCCAACCCAGACACTGGTCATGTTATGTAATATATGTTGCATACATGTCAGTTGGAGCACCTCACTGGCCCTCTGCAAGAGGCAACCAGATGATTGGATGTTGCATTTAACTGTCACCCTGAGGATCACTCACATGGCAGCGGTTGATAGATGGCCTGCTGGCAAATGTCAGGTGGCATGATACCACTGTACCCACATCCCCTACTCTTCTCATTTCTCCATGAACAATATCCTGGTACACACCTAGGAACACCTGAACCTATGTACCCCAGTACTGACAAATGTGTCAGTGTGCATTGCTGAGAATAACAGTGTCTGTGTGTTTGTAAACCTGCAGTTGATAATACCCTGAGGACCTTCTCACACACTACACCCCTATTGCCATAGTTAGAAATAACTGCTGCTGTAATGGACATTAAATGTACCTTGTTACACTCTTCACCCTATGGGCTACCTGGAGCTTGCAGTACCAGAACAACACTGTTGTAAAATTGGGTAGATAGGCATGGGTTACCCTCTGAGTCCTGGCAAGTGTGTGTATGTGTGCAAGTGTGTATATTTGTAGGATACATCATTCTGAGGCCACATTCTCCAACTACAATACACCTGGCCATACAGTATATGGTATAGTGATGTTGCTGACTTTAGGAGAGCCATGACAAACTATCACCCTACTATCCCTGTGGCATGTGCAATAAATGCATACCCCTGTAGTAGCACTGATGAGATAGACAAGGGGCTGTATTGCAGTCCTGGTCAATTGTGTGACTGTGGGTTTGTCAGAGTATTATCATGGATTTCAGTGAGTAAAATATCCTACGTGGAGTGTGGGTGCTGTGTATATTGTCTTTACACCATGGTACCCCCAGTACATGTCCCAAGATCCACTGTATGAGGACCACTTTCACCATCAACCATACGGGTAACTGAGTACACTATCCAGCCCAATGATGCATGTGCTGTGTGCAAATGATCTGTAACAGAATGGACTCACTGACAAGGTAGTTAGCACTGATAAACCCAGGTATCTCAGATATGTCTATGACTGTTATGTGTTTGTCATTGTGTATATAACAGTATGTCATACTATGCATTGTTCATTAACACCCAGTACATCCCCCATTACCATACCGTCCAAGGCCTGGTGAAGTTCCTCACTTAACAAGAGATTTGGGACACACCTCATCCTAAAAGCTGTGTGGTGTGTGCAATTAAGGCCAAACACATTAGTAGCAATAAATACCTAGGTAGGGGTTCTACTCTCAGTGTTGCCAAGTAAGTGTGTGTGTATGTGAAGGGATCTACTTCAGTCTGCAGAAAATAAATGTCCCAGGAGGTCATCTGTCTGAGAACTGACTGGCAAATGCTAACATTGCAAAGGAATCAGTTCATGGAAATTCATTCCATCAAAACTAGTAGTAGATGTGTAAATGCCCTCTTCCCCACTGTATAGCTGTACAACTGTACAGCGATACTGGAGTTGGTATATATAGTTGGTTGTTGATTTTGTGGACACAGCCACCCTCATTGGGGTTATTGTTGTGTGTATCCCCCCACTTAGTCTGCTGTAATACTGTACAGTTTATGTTAACAGGTTAAGTAGTTGTCACTCACACTATGTGCGGCTCTATACCACCCCACATCCTCCAAAGTGTAGGGCTGTGCCACCCACACCAGCACACTTATGTTTACTAACACTGGGACTGTACTACATTGGGGAAGGGAACATATACCCTGCCAGTACCATCGTCAATGACATTAAAGTAGCAGACTGATTATTTACTGATGTGATGTTTTGCCTATTTTGTCTTGGTGGAATTACATAGGCTAAAATGGGTTCACGGCAACATTAAGTACATCCATGTGTACAGTATTCTCTGTGTATTGCATCAACAAAAAAGCCTTTGTGTGTGTGTGTTATACACAAATGTGGTGTGTGCGACCAAGTACACTTACCATTGTCCACTGTGGAAGGACTGCTGACATCAGCCACCATGCACTCACCCGTATACACCCCTCAGACCTATCAGCCATGTGGCACATGCAGTAACTCTTATAGAGACATGTTACTTGTCTTCATCTGTACCCAGGATATGACACAGTCAATGTGTCACCACAGTGCCATACCCCTTGTAGGAAACAACAGCAGACCAACATCCTGCTGACATATAGATACCTACAACACAAACTGAATACATTATGGAGACCACTATCAGTCAGTCAGTGTTAATAACAGCTATAATGTATCATGGCTGGACAGCTACACATCCTGACATGTAAGCATTAAACTTATCTGCTGAAAACATTTTATACAGCATTACATTGCACACCTTAATACATTCACCCTGTGCATCAGAACCATATTAGCCTGTTCCTGCATCAATGGTATGGATGACAGGGATGTGGCACAGGTATCATCATATGCACAGGGTGTGTTGTGGGTTTGCCAGAGACCTAGGCTGAGCCATTTGGTTGACATCATGTATGTGTGCTAGAGGGTTTCCTTATTAGTTGGGCTGTGCAGATGTGGTGTGTGTAGGTATGGAGGTGTCCTTGCTGTGTTGGTGATGTGTGTGTGTGTGTGTGTGTGTGTGTGTGTGTGTGTGTGTGTGTGTGTGTATGTATGCACACAGTTCGGCCATGTGACTGCCCTGTATAGGGGTTTGTTGGACAGCTGCAGACTGTACATGGCAGGGTGTGCAGTTTGCCATCTCCGGCCATGGACACAAGAACTGTGCCTGCCAGGGGTTCCATGGGCACAACCAGGTACAAGGCCATATATGGTACTCTCCCCTGATGATAGCAAATGTTTGCTGGATCCGGTCCCTGTTGGGTCTGGCCAGGGCTACGTGCATGTGGCCTGCTGTGTTGTGGTATGGACAGCACCCCCCTGCAGTGCTGGTGCTGGTACTGCCACTACGGGAGCGGCTCTGACTTGTTGCATATCCACATAGACCTCCACCTGTTGGTGTTGCTGACCTACTTCCACATGGCTGTTGCCCACAATATGCTCTAACACAGACATTGCACAGTTGAGGAGTCCCACCATCTCACCCAACTGTCTATCCAGGACCTCTGCAAAATAACGGTGGGCACCTGCAAGATCACAGATGTTGTCAATAACAGCAGAATGAGTAGTCCTCTGGAGCCCCAGACCCTGTCTGGTATAATGTTCTATATGTGCCTGTGCCTCCATGATGGCCCAAAACATGCATCTGGTGACACCTGCTGTGTGACTTCTGCCAGGGCATGATGGCTAGCAGCCCTCCTACTAGCACCCCTGTACATCTGCATGTGTGGTACCTCACCGGTCATCCAGCTATGACTGCTGTGTACAGACACTTGCCATAGTCACCGCACTGTCCTGTCCCATGCCACCATCTGACAACTGTCCCTCATCTATTGCCACTGGTGATGGGGTATGTATAGGCAATGGGACTGTGTGCGGGGATGGGGTGGATAACAGTGGGATGTCAACTGATGGTGCAACTTCAGCCCATGACAACCCTGCCTATGCCTCACCATACCTATCATCATTGTCAGAGTCTGTATGGACACTAACATCAGTTTGCCTGCAGGAGGGACCCTGACCCACCTCACCACCTGTGAGGGGAAAACAGAAAATGTACTTTAAGACCTGTACATCATTGCTTACCTCTACACACATGCACACACACACACACACACACACACACACACACACACACACTTACAGGTGAGGTGGCACAAAGATATTACACATATACATATTTTTTAATAATATATATTTACAACATAATAGTATATATTTATTTGTTCATTTGTACTATTAATAATAATGAGCAATATATGTTTTTTGTTTTTAGCTTGAGGAAGTATATTTAAGTAATGGCATCAATGCATAGAAAGGATGTGACATGTTGTTTTTCAATCAGAGCTTTTGCACTTTAATTGTGAATGCACGATTTATCAATTGTATACTTAACCAATGAAGTGGATGCTTGTGCAATAGATTGATTATTTAAATGAACTTGCCTTGTAGGTATTTGATTCTGATGAAGTCTCTGGATAAGAGATGAAAGCGCTTAATCCGATATCTTTTGTGCTGTGTGTTTTTTAATAAACTGTTGAAGTGAACGGCAGAGACTTGTGGATTTTTGAATTGGACAGCCTCTATTGGATGACTACCTAAAATTCATCATTTGGTGCAGTGTGTGTTTTTTGTGGATTACATATTATACATACTTCTCATTACCCAACTGTCAACATGCATGACGTATGGCACTCAACAGAATGCACTGCAGCTATACTCAATCCCTGTTACCAATATTATGCATCTCTGTGATGCATGGGTTGTGTCATTGGGTGATACCCCTTCCCCTAGAACACACTGCACCCATGTACACAGTATTGCTGTGCACCTGTTCAGCACCTTTTCATGTACTGTGCACCATACCTCACAAGTGTACACATCATTGCTGAATGTGTATATGTGTGGCAGTTATGTTTGCTCTGTTGCTCACAGCCCTTTGTGTTTGTCTGACACATACCTGGGTTGATATGAGGACAGATTTCAATAGTGAATGCCTGACGTCCGATTTGGAGATCTCATCATCAGCAGTGCATGTATGAGCAATATAATCCAATTATACTGACAACCTCCAAAGCTTACTGTGGCTATGAGGAGTGTACACACCCTTACTGACATGCCACCCTCTTCCCTGATATGCCATGGGGCCACAATACTGCATATGTTAACATTACACACATCTGATATGTGACATATGACCTGTGCAATCAAATGCAGTATCAAACAAATGTGTTAGTTGTGCAGATGTTGATTGGGATGCATACAATATGTGGGTTGCATAAGTGTGCACACCCTTAACATGATGGTTTGTTGCAGCACCTGTTAAGTGAACTACAGCAGTCACTATTCCTGGAAGGGGTATACTAGCATGGCCCATCTTCACTTGCCATTATTTCATCACTCTGCCCTACAAATGTCCTCCAACTCTGCGAGATTGCAAGGTCAGCTTATGTGCACAGCCCTTGGAGGTCACACAGTGCCTTCACTATTGCTGTGGAGCCAGGGTTATGTCTGGCACAATGTATGACCTTGACGGTGTTCAGATACAGCCATTCTTAGTGAGCTTTGGATGTATGCTTGAGTTCACTGTTGTGTTTCAGGATGACACCACTCCCCATCCTCAGACTTTTTGCAGATGCTTGACAACTATGGGCCACACATGAGTATTATTTTGCAGTGTCCCAAATTCAGAACACCATGTCTACCAGCCTAGTTCCTGCTAATGAACAGCAAACCTAAAGGTGTACATTGGCACCAGCAAGGTACAGATGGGGATGATGGGCCTGAGGTAGAGTGAGGTGCTGCTTGTTCAGCACATGTATCTTTATTAATAATGTCTGTAGGTTTCAGCCTTGGTCTCAGTACACCATTACACATTGCAACTCATGCCTTTGAGAGACTTGATGTTATGCATATGCTACCTCTAGAGAGCCCTGGATGATGTATCCTGTGGAACAACTCTTCCTTCTGATTACCCTAACCCATAGGCCACACTTACGCAGAGTCCAGGTAATTGTTGACACAGGTACAGCATGGGCACTACTTGCTAGACATTCCTGCAAGTCCCTCAGTGTTGCTGCATGTGTCTGGGCAGTCTCCGTGACCACTTTGCAACATGTTGTTATTTGTCGAGGATGGGCATCTGTTTATTTTCTTCATTAATGGTGTCCCAAACTTCATCATCACATACATGCTTGTCTGCACTGTTTGCCATGGTACATGCAATGGCAAGGTAAGGCTACATCTCCCACTCCTGAGTGCCACCTTTTGGATATGGGATCCATTCCATGGTTTGTAAGAGGTTTGTAAGACGTGTGCAAGCCATGGCTGCCTCTGTTGCAAGTGAGTGGGCAAATGTCATGGACATACTTCTTAGACAGCAGACCATTACTTGGTGTTACATTGAGGACCCATGCTTGATGGAAGGTGTGTGCTCAAGTTGAGTGAATGCTGCAGTACCTCAAAAGCTGCTTCCACAATATGTTATTTGGAGTGTGTGCGCACATCTGCTTCCATTGTTTGTTAAGTAATGTATTCTCCATATTTGTTGTCCTAACATAGGTTCCATCTTACACATTCATTGCTCATGTTATGATCACATTACAGGTTGTAAAAGTTGTGGAATATGGTATTGTGATATGTCGTTATGTAGATCTGTAACAGTTGCCATTGTAATACTGGTATATACACTGTTGTAGCCACTGTATAAGGGTAATGTTTCAGACATATCCCTACTGTAGGCCATTTGTCCCACATTTATGTTTGTCTCTGTACACACATCTTGCACTGACAAGTTGTTAGTTATACTGCAGGACTCTTACATACCCTTCAGATATGACACCATGGTGACCATTGTGATGCAGTGCAGTTAACAGCAACAGTAAGTGAACATGTACAGCATGCATTATGGGTAGGCATGTTAAATGTGTGCATGGCAAATGCCATGGCCATAACATGGATGGTGTATTGGCAAGCCCGAACAAAAGACTTCCATACTCACCAGCTACAGGCTGCTTCCCCAGAGGTATATCAGAGGGACCTACATAGTTGTGTGAGAGACATAATGTCAGTAGTCACACCTGTAGCATTGGTACAGGGTGGGAGCAGCATTTCAGTACATCAACAGTACAAACCACAATACTACAGATTATGCACATCTGTTCATTACTACACTGCAGCAACAGAGTATCTTATCTGACATATGCATGTTGGTACTTTACAGATGAAAATGGATAAGCACCAGTGGTCTACTAATGTGCACTGGGGGCATACCTGCCAGCTCCTCATCCATTGTGTGGGTGGCACCCACCTCCACAATGCTGTCTTCAACTTGCTGGCTTGGCTGGTGGGCGGGTGCCCCAAGGATGGTGAAGAGCTCCTCAGCATGTGTCAGTGGGGACTGGATGGCATGACCCCCACCTGTGGCTTGCTGGTCCCTCCTAACTGCAGCAGCATGCTGACAGGTGTGGCAGATCATATCTGTGCGGCGATGCAGCACCTGCTTATAATTGTGGTTGTGGAGGCTGACATAGTTTACCCTGTGGACGAGCTCATTCCACAGGGTGCTCCTCTCCTGCAGTTCCTGGGACCTGCACCCAAAGAGGATGGCATAATGGAGTATGAGGAACTGGATTATAGCATCCTTTTACAGGGATGTGTATGCAGGCAAGTGTTCCTGGGACATTGTACCTGGAAGACATAAACAGGAAAAAAGGTCAGAGGACCTCATACAGTTGTCCACGTGCACATCAACAGTGGGCATTACTTATAAATAATCCAGACTACACCATAACACTGTAAGCTATCATGGCTAGTACAGCTTGCATTACACTCCTTACCCTGACCTGTCCAGTTCCCCCAATGTTGGCTATTACACGCCATTCATTTCTGTGTAGAGGGATGATGGTGGTTATCTTCCATGTGGATGGTGTGTGGATGGTGGCATGAGTGTGTTTGACTGTAGTGTGTGATGGGACTGTAAGCACATGCCTGCGTTAATGTAGGTGGCAAACTGTGATGTTATCATGCCCCATGGATACTTGCTGTTGTTGCCATCAGTCGGCATTATGTCCATGCTCACCATTGATATGGGCAGGAGTGTGAGTGATGTCCATATCCCCCTGTACTACTGTTGTGGACAGGGTGCCACTGTTCCCACCTATCCTGTCTGATGCAGGTTGCCTGTATTCATGGCATGTGTGTATGAGGTGTACTTTACCCCCAGTACAGGTTGACTTGTGTTACTGGCTCTGAGACTGCGTACATATGTGTAGACATACTTGCAACTGGCCTTGGTGGTTTGCATATGTCTACCAAAGTCAAACTAATGATGTAACGAAGCATGGCTCCAAACAACATAAAATAGAACTTTTAATAACAGGTTACTGCTTTCACCACAAAAAGTGGCTTCTTCAGACCATTGACATAAATAACTAAATTGTTACAAAAATACATCAATTTTATACTTACAAGTAATGCTTCAGCTGATCCTTGATGTAATCCCACCTCCACCTTAAACGCATCCGTCAATCCCACTCCCACTCCTGCTGTCACACTTTACTAGTACATATCCTGTACCAGTCTTACATACTTCTCTGACACTCCCGACTTCGTCATACAATACCACAACTCCTCTATAGGCACCCTGTCATACGCTTTCTCTAAGTCCACAAAGACACAATGCAACTGTCGAATACCCTAAACACTGAACATACACAAACCCGACACCCAAAATCGTGAATCCACAAAATCCTGAAAAACACACATCACACACTACAAAACACATACATACACGAATGTACATACCTCCCAACACTTCTCTACAACAAACATAGCATACACGCACACAAACACATACACACACCTACCCTTAGTATATGCAGGGGGACAAGACCCCCTGCACCCCATGTGGGGGGCTGCACCCCCCCATTCCCCTACTTATATATACTAACTCCGAGGTCACACAACACTCCATAACACACACACAAACCAGCACCACACATTCCACACCCCCAGCACAAACACACATCACATACACACAAACACCAGCACTCCCAACACTAACACATTCACACTGCACAACACCTACCCTAACCCACATCTCAAACATCCCAACACATTCAAACACACACAAACCCTCCCCAAAACCCTAAGAATGTATACTTACCTAACACGCTATCTGTACTGCAGGTTCAACATTCTGCATTCAACATTTTCAGGTTCGCGGTTTCCGTCCGTTCGACTGTACAGGCTCGAAATTTTAAAATTCGATATTTTAGCATTTTGAGCATGTAAAGTGAACCTATATATATATATATATATATATATATATATATATATATATATATATGTATATATGTGTATGTGTATATATGTATCATTAGCAAAATAGTGTAAGAAACTTCTCTGTGTGGAAGATTTTCAGTCCATATATTTCTAGTTAATCACTGTATATTAATCAGATCAGACAATAGTAGTAGAAGTAGCGAACTTAAACTTGTCTTCAGTCAAAACAAAACAAAAAATAATAATAGAAAATATATAATTGTACAACATTACTAAGTATACAAAAGTAATCCAAGCAAGGTAGGCAGTCTGTTTCCAGTCAAAACTCCTTTATTAAGTACACAGACAAGCACCTGTCACCCTTAGGCTTTCGAATACTGGCTAAGGCTCTTGCCACCCCCATAGTGCCTTTTTTAGGCAAAGCTCAAAAGACAAACCCACCTCCATAGACAATACCAGAAACAGAAAACTAAGGGTAATGCTACTCAAAGCCAGAAGTCTAAACCTCAAGATGCATGCACTCGAGGCACTCCTCAGTATGGAGAAAATCGATATCTGTGCAGTAACAGAAACCTGGTTCAAGGCTCCAGAGAGCACCCCAGCACTACCGGGATTCAACTCATACCATTCTTTTTGGCCCCAGAACTCAAACTGAAATACTAAAGGTGGGGGAGTATCCATTTTCATCAAGGATACCCACACCTCCAGGTTAGTGACGCTGCACGAGGCAGAGGAAACCATCCATGTGCAACTAACAGTAGGTAAAACTGCTTTTCAATTTGTAGCCTGCTACAGATCACCCACCTTGTCTCAGGACCCCCACTTGGCATTCCTGAGAACATTGGAGAATATGAAGGTCTCACCAAATGCCAGGATATTGGGGGATATCAACTACCCAAACATTGACTGGGAAAACTACTCAAGTCCCAACTCTTTCGCCCAATAGTTCCTGGAGTTTATAAACTTAAATGCCATGGAACAACTGGTCACCACTCCCACAAGAGGGGACAACATATTGGACTTGGTCATCACCAACATGGGGGCTCAATGTTCCACACCAGAGGTAAACCCCTCGTTGGTAAGATCAGACCATAAACTAATCACAATGGACATCCATATCCCGACCCCACCCCCAGCCAAAGAAACCACTGTGAAAAATTTCTCAAAAGCAAACATCACACTTCTCAAGACCGAGGTGGAAAGTTTCAAAGCCCCCGGGCTAATGGAAAATGCTACCCAAACTGCAGAATCCTTTACAAATGCACTCTATGAGCACCTACAGGAATGCATGAATTGTGCCATCTCAAGCAAAACCAAGATTCACTCCTCCAGTGACAGAAGACCAGACCTTAAATAAGCTATACAACAGAAGGAGGAAACTATTACATGATAAGGCAAATCCCAAAAAAGGAAGGCATCCCTGATCAGTACTAGCAAGAAACTTTGATCCTTCATAAAATCATCAAAAGCTAGCTTTGAAAGAAAAATCGCCAAAGACTCTAAAGATAATCACAAGGCGTTCTTTAGCTACATCAAAAATCTGGGTGGAAACTCTCAGATCTGCTCTGAGCTGGTGTAAAATGGCACAAAATACACTGAACCCACTGACATTGCCAACATCTTGGCAGACAGGTTCAGTGCAAACTTTACCTCCCCTTCCCCCCCAAAAGGGCCAGTGGCTATCCCAGAAGAATGCAGTCCCCCAGACATCACAGACACACAGGTGAAAGCAGCCCTCTCCAAAGTAAAAATCACAGCATCAATGGGACCGGATAATATCCCGGGCTGCATCTTACACAAGCTCCAAAATGAACTAAACCCTTACATAAATTCACTGTTCCAACTCAGCCTTACGACAGGTTATGTACTCAAAGAATGGTGTACAGCAACAGTGATCCCACTCCACAAAGGTGGCACCACAATGGATCCCGGGAACTACTGCCCTATAAGCCTGACTAGCCTGGTCTGCAAGGCTATGGAGCACATCATCATGGATCTCATAAACAAAGACATTGGGAACCTCCAAACACTGGACCCTACCCAATTCGGCTTTGTTAAAGGCAGACCTTGCCTCTTAAACCTAGTTGACTTCTTCAAAATAGTTACCAAAGCCATAGATGAGGGAAAGGCAGTCCACACAGCCTACCTGGACCTCACAAAGGCCTTCGACACAATACCCCACTCTGGCATCATAAATAAGCTTACCAGCTTAAATATTAACCCATACGTCTCAAGATGGGTTTCAAACTGGTTCACGGATAGAACTCTCATGGTCAGAGTCACGGGTGCCATGTCCGACTCTAAACCGGTTACAAGTGGCATCCCACAGGGCTCAGTCCTGGGACCTCTCTTGTTTGGTATATACTTCTCTGAGGTACAGGCAAACACGGGAGGACTGTGGCTTACCAAGTTAACAGATGATTGCAAACTGGGAGGCATAATCGACTCACCGGCTGACACAAGCATCCTCCATAAGGGCCTTACATACCTGGTGTCAGAACCATGGCCTCAAGCTAAATGCCAAAAAGTGCATAGTCATCCCCCTTGGGAAAAACAAAGTGCCCACAAACTACCACATAGGAGGTAATCCACTAAGTACGGAAGAAGTAATTAGGGATCTGGGGACCCAAGTAGATAGTAACCTCTCCTTTGACAATCACATTGCCAAAGTGGTTAGAAAAAACTTCTAAATGGCTCACCTAATCACAAAAGAGTTCACATCTAGCTCAAGAGAGGTCATTGTGCCCCTCTGCTCATCGCTCATCAGGCCCATAATTGAGTTCAATGCCCCATTTGAGATGTACCTTACCCGACACCTGCAACAGCTGGAGAGACCTCAAAAATACCTCTCTAAGAGGATTGTGGGCCTCAAACAGATGGCCTATGCAGCTCGACTAAAGAAACTCCAGCTCTACTCAGTTGCTTACCGCCTACTCAGAGATGATCTCTGCCTGACGCACAAGGCCATGTCTAACCTAGAATTGTTGGACATGCTCCACCTCAAGAAAACCAAATCCATTAGAGCTGCATGCTCCAGGGATTTAAATCTTGATGAGTGGATGGGAAATCGTAAATTTACTCCTGGGATCACTTCTGTGGCCCTGCTGGACAGAGGCTCAGGAATCTAGTCTAAAAGGGAGGCGAAAGCCAACACATTCTGGCTAGGCTTATAAATGCCCTAGGGCAGATAGCCTAGTACCTACCTATGAACCTATGAACCTATGAACCTAAGTAAAACAAAAATAGAGTAATAATTTCCTCACAAGCTTTCTAAATATATATATACTTTTTATCAGGCATGGGAGTGGTTTATTGTGCTGTAAAACAAAGTGTTATTGGTACACATGTTAAATTCACATCCCTTCCCCCATCAGTGTGACATTCGAGCTGGTCCTGCCCTACTTAGTAGCTGTCATAATAATATATAACCCTTATGTACTTTAAATACAATTTATAATGATGTGGTACCTCTTATTTAACCAGATTATTAAGTAGATTATTAAGTCTGTGATTTTATCCAAGACAATATACTACATGGCTAGAAATATATCAACCTTAGTTCATTTGGTAATCAAATATATATATATATATATATATATATATATATATATATATATATATATATAAATATATACATATACATTTTGCATGTAAAAATCAATTTCTATTTTCATAACCTATTGTTAACAAGGATCGCTTTCGTCCTTCTAGACTTCTTCATGTCTTTGTACAAGAACCCTAAAAACAATCTATAAAAATATATATAATTGTATAATTGGTTAGTATTGTTATTACACATCATTTTGAATAAAGTGGAAAAAATAACCAGAAAAAATAAAAATAAGAAAAAATGTATGTCTGATGATGGAAACAAAATATACATTTAAATTTCAACTGATTTAAAATGGTATTTAAAACCAATTTGTAGAATAAAATAAAATAAAATACAATTAGTCATGTAAACAATGTGACAATTTTCTAAGTTCCAGTGCACTTTTAATTGAACAGTAGTAGTTTAGTCCAGGCTTCCTAAAAGAGTTCAGCTTTAATTGCCACATGAGTTCATGTTTCTCCAGAATATTTGGGATGTCTCCTTCAAGATCACCCATGTCTATGCGATCCAGGAACTGGAACTTAAAACCTGTGTTTCTTTTATGAAGAGAAGGGTGTTTGGCTAGTGCATTATTTTTTCATCCAGAGCAGATTTCTGACAGATGACATGAAATCCTACGCTTGCGTTTATTTACAGTCTTGCCCACATAGAATGCATCACATTCATTGCACTGTGCCCTTTAAATTACTTTTGTAGTGTTACAGTCACCCCCTGCACTGGTTTTAATGATCTTCTTTAAATAAGGGCAATAAAAACTATCACATTGCTGTATAAATATAAAAAAATGCACAATTAGTTTAGCATCTTTTAGTGCTTCTCTCATATGGTCTAGGTTTAAATTCAACAAAACTTCTAATGTTCCTGGCCTTCCTATAAACAAATGATGGGGCTTCACCTAAGATGTTAATCAGAAAAGGGTTTCCTGTGACAATGTCCCAGTTTTCTTCAATAATATTTTTGATACTGTGATAATCCAAAGTGTATGTCAGGATGCAGCTATTTTTGCATTTGTTATTCTCTGTGGAATTACTTAACATTTTTCTACTGGGGAGGTTGAGTGAAGGTGCTTCAGTCCTTTTCAGTTCTATAATGGGTTCCAGGATGTTTTTTAACATCTGACTTTCATAGCCTCTCACTAGAAAATCATTCTCTAAGTTGTTCAGGTTTCTCAAAAATGGTTCCATCTCTGTGGTAATTCTAGCTAATCTATAGCCTTGGGACTTCACTACATTATACCTGGTTTTTGTAGGATGTAGACTTTTACTGTGGAGTAATGTTAACCCTCGTTGGTTTTATGAATAGATCAGTGGTGATTCTGTTATTGTTGGTGTCCTTGGAAATCTGCTTATCTAAGAAAGTGGTTGAATTACAGCTACGGGAAGAGGTAAACTTCGGGAAGGGGGTTGTTTGATTGAGGTAAGTGATAAAATCTCCAAGCTGCAAGGTGTCACCTTCCCACACAATACAGATGTCATCAATAAAACGTAAATAGCATGTGATATGCTGCATGTAGTCTATGTTTAACACAAAGTCCTCCTCCCATTTGCCCAGGGCTATGTTAACTATGCCATGACAGCCCCATTGCTATACCAGTTTTTTGTTTGTAGTGTTTGCCATTGAAAACAAAGAAATTGAAGTCCAGTACAAGATTAATGAGCTTGCTTAACTTTTGCAGTTGTGCCTGTGTACCCTGATTATGTTTCTTAAAAGACTCCATAGCTGCTGTTATACAGTAATTGTGAGGGAGCACTGTGTACAAGGATTCCGCATCAATAGTTAATAAAATACTGTCAGCTTCCACTGTAATGTTTTTTATTTTCTTCACAAAATCCATTGAATCTCTTATGTATGACTTATTCTTTCTGCTAGAGGTTTCAGTAATCAAGTAAAATGTCTGTGAGAGGTTCAGAGTGTGGATCTAATGTCCGAATGCAATATCTATATATATATATATATATATATATATATATATATATATATATATATATATATATATATATATATATATATATATATATATATATATATATATATATATATATATATATATATATATATATATATATATATATATATATATATATATTCTATATAGACATGTATGTCTACATATATACATGTATGTCTACATATATATACATATATATCTATAAAAAAAAAAATATATATATATATATATATATATATATATATATGTAATATAACGTTCCCAAACCACAAACGGATACCAGCTGCACAGTAAACGAAAGTTGTATCAGCTCCTAATATTCCAATGCAAGCGGAGACAATCCAGGCAGTCCAAAATACTAAAAACTCATTTATTAAAACATAAAAACATAAAAACGTAAGCGCTTTCGCGACTCAGGGGTCGCTTCTTCAGACGTTAACAATTTAAAAACCATTTCACTTCCTTTATATGGGTGCGTCACTTACTAGAGGTACGTCATTTCCTAAAACCGCTAAAGACTTGATGTCTGCCTGTTTTACAAAAAATCAAATAAAATTCAGCATAATACACAGCTCTGTCCAAAGCCTTATTAAGATACAAGGAATTAGTTATAAAGTTCAACTTAATCAAATATTATGGCATGGAAGAGACGAATGTCTGGTGAATGAGTGTGGACTAACTCCCTTATACTTCCCACACCAACTAGGGTGTAAATCATTACTCTTAACCAATGTCATCACAAGCATGCCTTATGCAATTCACGAAGTTGTTTTAACACCCAAGGCATTCAAAGAATAATAATCCATTCTTTGCTACAAAAGGTAAGACGACATACTGGACACTCATACGTGTGTTAACAGATTATCTGGGTGTAAAGACTCATTGCAACGGAGTCACACTGCAGTGACAGTCCCAGGACATTCCTGCGTACATATCTCACAATAGCAGGTAATGGCAGTCATCTGCAATCTAAATCCAAAAAGGTAGTCGATCCTGTAGTCTCATGTCAGTCCATGTATCCGGCTCAGAAACAAATGGAATGCTACAAAGCATGTCCATTATTGTGTACTTTGCGACCCAGAGGCAAAAGGCATGCATAGGTATAGTATGCCACATAGACTTAGGAGCCTATATGCAAGCAGAACTGGGCTCAAGGATGCTAAATGGTAACAAGCAGAGGACCACTATATGAGCCAAGTCTGTAAGACCAATGGACAGGATCACGCAGCAAAGGCGTGGTAACAGATCATGTGCTGTCATAATTATAGCACAGATAGAGGGCGGGGATAGATCTGAAGATAGTGGGTGCATAATTGATAGTAAAAATATATAGATAATGCTAGTGTAGTGGTCTGGCTTTAAGAACAGGTCTTATAGAGACAGAGTCATTCAGACCCAAGCACCTATGTGCACCCAGTCTGAAAATCCATTTAAGCTCCGTTTCCTCTGTTATATTAGTAATGTCACCTCCCCTCAGTCTGGGATATATCACTTGCAGGACCTGGAAGAGAAAGCCATGGTCGCAAAGTACACAATAATGGACATGCTTTGCAGCATTCCAATTGTTTCTGAGCCGGATACATTGACTGACATGATTCTACAGGATTGACTACCTTTTTGGATTTAGACTGCGGATGACTGCCATTACCTGCTATTGTGAGATATGTACGCAGGAATGTCCTGGGACTGTCACTGCAGTGTGACTCCGTTGCAATGAGTCTTTACATCCAGATAATTTGTTAACACACGTATGAGTGCCCAGTATGCCGTTTTACCTTTTGTAGCAAAGAATGGATTATTATTCTTTGAATGCCTTGGGTGTTAAAACAACTTAGTGAATCCCATAAGGCATGCTTGTGATGACATTGGTTAAGAGTAATGATTTACACCCCAGTTGGTGTGGGAGGTATAAGGGAGTTAGTCCACACTCATTCACCAGACATTCGTCTCTTCCATGCCATAATATTTGATTAAGTTGAACTTTATAACTAATTCCTTGTATCTTATTAAGGCTTTGGACAGAGCTGTGTATTATTCTGAATTTTATTTGATTTTTTGTAAAACAGGCAGACATCAAGTCTTTAGCGGTTTTAGGAAATGACGTACCTCTAGTAAGTGACGCACCCATATAAAGGAAGTGAAATGGTTTTTAAATTGTTAACGTCTGAAGAAGCGACCCCTGAGTCGCGAAAGCGCTTACGTTTTTATGTTTTTATGTTTTAATAAATGAGTTTTTAGTATTTTGGACTGCCTGGATTGTCTCCGCTTGCATTGGAATATTAGGAGCTGATACAACTTTCGTTTACTGTGCAGCTGGTATCCGTTTGTGGTTTGGGAATGTTATATTACATCTCTTTGTCTTGCTGGGCTTGGTTTCTTCATATATATATATATATATATATATATATATATATATATATACATATACATATATAAATACATTTTCTCTACTGTTGAATGACTGTGCTGCATGATATGTTTGAGAAAACATCACACATGTCTACAGCTCAAATAGCTTAGTGGTAACTTGGTGTGCAGGGTCCTGGGTTCGACACTTGCAAGGGCTGATTATTTTGTTGCTGGGCAGAACAAGGGCTGTTGGATACAGAGTGATTAAGGCACTTTTAAGCAGTTGTAAGTCGGTTTGCCCAGGTTTGCGTGGTGGTAGGCAATGCTAACTTCTGGTTAAATATGCTTACAGACAGCCTGAAAAGTGCTTAATCTATGTAGGCATTGCTTAGTGCCACACAAACAGGCTTAAACCCGCTTACTGCTGCTTAAAAGTGCTTACTCCCACTTACCCCTGCAAAAAGAAAAAAGGGGTGCTAGGAAAGTGTTGAAAAAGAGGGCACAAAGAGAGAAAGACAATAGGGAGAGTAGCTAGGGATGTGCAGGATGAGGGTAGGGAAGTTACCTAGCTGTCCATTTCTTCTACAGCAATAGCTGTGCATATATACTAAATTTGGAGGTATATTTGGACACTCAAACCCCTGAGAGAGGGGTGAGGACAACAATAATGTGTTGTGAAGCCAATTGGACCAGATTACATGTGTCCAGTGGAAACATGCAAAATGGACAGCTATGTATGGGTCGAAAATTTTTTTTGGGAACAGATTGCCCCCTTTTTTTTTTTTTAAGGTGAGAGTGGGATGTTGGGGAATGACAGTAAGTATATTTGGGAGGTAGGTTGGGTAGGAAGACAGACAAGACAGCATACAGGGTGGTATGTGACACATGTGGGGGTAAACACCTTGGACGGGGAGGAGTGTTTGGAAATAGGAAGCACATAAGCCCCAAAATGGAAACAGTGGGACTGAGGTCCCCACCCATGGGCAGTCACCCCTGCACCTTCACGGCACCAAAGGTGGCTGTGCTGGGATCTGAGCAGGAGGGGCAGGCTGACCCTCTAAATGTGCCACACAGCCCTCAAGTGGGCATAGTAGATCTCCAAACTCCCTTTGGAGCTTGCCAAGCACCAATCCCCAGACCTGACTTTGGGTGACAGGATCCTGTCCATGCCTGCTCCCAGGGGGGATGAGTCCCATTCCCTGAGGTGGTTCTACCCAAAGTTGGTGCAGTACCAGCAGACGAGGCAGTCCTGGGGTGGGACCCAGATGTGCTGGGGCCCGGTGCCACGGCCGGATGAGGTGGGACAGGTGGGTCCGCTGGGACCGGCCTTCCCAAACCTGCTATGGTGTTGCAGTTTTAGAACATATGTTGGTTAGTAATAGTCAACACAATCCAGGATTAGTTATAACAGCATGCATCGATATTCCCATTAACCCAAAACACCAGATTTGGAACAGCTGCATAGCAAACAGACCACATGCATATATGCAACCACAGTGACCATTACAACAGCATGCAGATTACATTGATAGCAACAAGCCACCAATGATAGTATTTCAACATGGAACATTAATAGAAACACATTTCAATATTTGTTGAACAATAGGACATATGTCCCAACAGTAGGTTTGGTGTAAACATACCCATAGATTTGTGTGTTTAGATTATTATTGCAGATATGGTGGGGGGGAGATGTCAGGTAACATCTTATATATCCTTGCAGTACTCACAACTTTAATGATTATTGCTCTAATCATTACTCTACAGGTATAATTACAATACCCTATGGCCTTGGTTTGGGCAATGGTATGTTTGTACACAGTGTGTACTTCAACTGTCTACTTTTCTTACCTGGTAGACATGTGGAGGGAATGTTTGTTAACACTACCTGACTGTTTCTACATATATTCCCAGATTCCTAGTTGTAATTACGCACATACCTCTCAGTCTCTTAATGCACAACATCTGGACAAAGCTTGACAACATGGGGGTACAAATAGGGACACATTTTGAATATTGCTCTTATAAACTTTTAGACAGTTGCTAGAGTAACAGGATTTGTTTTAATATACATTTTCTGAAGGATTTGAAGTCTGACACTCAAATGTATGTCATTATTTGGTGACTACAATTCTGAGATCATCCCAGTTTGCAAGGGAGACAGAGGAACAGGCCAAAAATATGAGCCAATTATCTGGAAATTCTGTGAAAATCTGTACAGTTGAGAGATATAATTATGGATACATCTTACTACCACTCCCAGGATTCGAACCATGTCTGTGTGTACTAAAAATGCTACAATTTGAGTTTCATCAGAGTGAGCTATTTAGAAACTGCTGTCTGTTCCTTCACTGTTTTCTGTCTGAGTCTCTCTTGGTTGTACAATCAGACCTTGCACTTACAACAGTCTTATACAGACATTCCTAGACATATTTTTTTATGTAGCACAGTGTGGGTAACAGAGGTTAACACATTAATATTCAGAGACTGAAACACTAAATGCCATACAATACCAAAGTAAACACAACCAGTCCAGGATTTAGAACTTTATTACCAGGCAGTTACAGTTTTATTGAAATATCACCTATATGGGACTATTACTGTCACAGTGTCTGGTTTATTGAGTACAACCCATACACAGTTTTTTATACTGCCAACTGACTTTCTACTACTTTATATTTATTTGGTATGTCTTCTACAAGCAGGATTGTTACTTACCAGCCTCGTGACACAGCCTTTGCAGCCTACTGGCATGGGCTTCCTGATTCACAGCCCACTCAGCTGCAGCTGTAAAGGGAATATAGAAATATTTAGCCATACTTATCCATGAGATACACAGGCTGGACTTTGGTAAACAGTTATTGATATTAATACTTACACACTGCTGGGACAGCACTCCTCTGTCTTGCTTCTTGGACCCATGCATCCAAGACTTCCCTCTTTCTCTGCTTCAAGTTGGCATGGTGGTGCTAGACATGCTCACCAGTGAGAGGTATCCCAGTGGCACTGGTGAGATCACTGCTGAGATGGTCCCATGCTTCTGCTTTATATTGGGAGCCCTGGTACTGACCCTGCAGCAGTCTCTCATCATGGTTATTTACCAGGAGTCCTACCATGACCTTCGACTCCTGTATGCCCCAGCAATGCATCCAGAAGTGCATGCCCTCGCCAACACCTGCCTTACTGCCTACAGTGTGAAGCTGCAACAAGTTATGAGCTGTATTCCTGCCTGCGGGGTTTAAATACAGCCAATTCCCCACACTTTGCTGTGATTGGATTTTTTTTTAATATGCTGAGCTAAGATAAACTACGGGCAAACCTGCTTAGCTAAGGTTGGCAGTGCTTAAAGGGACAGGTTCAGCACTGCTTACCAATGGGCAAATCCACTTATCTGTGCTACTCATTGCTTAGAAATCATATTTACACAATGCTTACACCTGGTAAGCAGAGCTGAGCAATGCTTAGCATTGCTTATTTTTTATTTTATACACTATCTGCTGTATGGGATTGATTCATCATTCATTACATATTATAAATTTGTTTACTGTCCCTGACATCTCCCAATGTGCTTTCATTACAATTATTCATGTGTGACTATATTGTATGGGGCACTTGTGTTTATATGGGGGTTTCACAACTTAATTAAACTGACACCTCACATATGGTCCTATTACAGTACTCTGGTTAACAAATATATGTTATTTAATATCTAATTATAATGCTTTTGCATGTAAAATGCAAATTGGTAACAGTGGGGATTGAACCGTGAATGGCTACTTACAAGGCATACACTCTAACCACTACACTATTGCAATTGCAACACTGCTTAAGTTGGATATCTCTTGCTATTTAACTTCTTGTCCTGGTTAAGCTGGACTAAGCATAGCTAAGCAACAGGCACACCCATGCACCTACGCTTAAACTTTATCGCATTTATAAAAAAAAAAATTACTTGTTATGTTTTTTTTATTTGTACCCTTCAGAATATCCCTGCTAATGCTGAACCTGTTATTCTTTCAACTTTCTGCTTTGTGGGACGATTGTCCCTTTTGGCTTTGTCCACATTCCTTACTCTGACAGGTTGGGAGGTGTGAGCTCTGTGCCTATGCTAAGTGTGTTATTCTATCCAATTTGCCTTGGTAGGGACAATTGTCCCTTATTGCTTTGACCAGATTTCTTACCCTGATGGGTTGGGGGTGTTATGAGCATACTTGCTCATTTTAAATTGCCAAAAGGCAATTCTGGAGTGCAGGGGGCATGTATATCGTGAGAGCTCTGCTCTCAGGCACACCCCCTGTGCTCTTGTACAGAACCATGTCCATTTTAGAGCACGGCAGCGCGCCTTCATACAGATGCATGGCGTGCTGCTGTGCTGAACAGGAATGGTCCTGCATGGCTGCTTGCTGAATCCCGGGGTGTACACTTAAATAGGGTATTATTTAGAAAAACATAACATTTTAAATATATTTTCTATATTTCTACTTGTATTATTTATTTATGTTTTTATTTTATGTACCATTTGTTGTGTGTTGTTTCCTTCTTGTTTTAATGTGAGAAAATAATTTATATGTAACAAGTAAGGTAAAAAAACTGCTTTACATGTTCAACTTAAAATATTTCTTCCCACATTTAAATTCACCATGGCTCAGAGCTACAGGCAATTGCTGTCCAATGAGGCAGCAATCAGGAATCTGACACCACATGAAGTAACTTGAATTTGAATAGCCTGGTACTTAGTAAACAGACATTTTTTTAGGTCGCACATGCTTAAAAGTGTTCACAAGAGGAATCAGTTTGATGGCAACTCCAAGAATTGAAAGCTACAATGTAAGCAATACTGCTTTACCAATTTGTTTTACTTTAGTTGGTTTGGCTGATGGTATACTTGTTGTCTTTATTTAAATGGATTCTATGGTAATTTTTAAGGATATTTTATTACTAACTTAATATGTATACGTATTTATGCACTGCTGTACTTTTGTGTACAATATGTTTAATGTATATCTTAGGTTAGTATGACTGACTTTGTTTTCTGTTGCCAGGAGAACAGCTGATCTTCTATCCATATATATACTTTATTCACTTTAAACTCCTTCCTGCATTGTTTCATTTCCTGTTTGTGTGTTTATGTTTTCAATTTCATCAAGCAGTTATTACACCTTTTTGAATACTTTTTACTGTTCCAGATTTGATAAAGAATGTAAACATAACATGTTTTTTTATTGCTACAAAGCATGCTAATTTATTTCACAGCTGTATTTCACAAATATAGCAGAGAATAATATGGAATATTTTTAGATGAATATTCCATATTAGAAGATGATATGTACTAAAGACATTTGCCATGCACATGGCTAGGAGGATATTCAATCATGTAGTACTGATTAAGAGACTAGCAGTGGATGTATATTCATCTCAAAAGCCACCATATCATATTGCATTCAGTACAGAATCCATCATACCCCCACCACTCCTTCATTTTCAGATGAAGTCTTGAATGTTTGGGAATCATACATCATTACACCAGCCATTTCACCAGATTAACTTCAGCAGCTTGTAGGAACATCAGACAGAAAATGCCATTTGGTAGCAATTATCACATTGCACATCATACAAATTATCGATTCAGCCTTGCTACACTTTAGAAACTAAATACAGTCACATATACTACTCCTGATTGATATAATGTTAAATTATTTAATAGAAAATGCAGGATTTATTTAGCTGGTTTCTTGTAGAGTACATTATTTAGTAGGTAAGAACTAAAATTGAAAATATCAGAAATGAATACACAATATATTATGTCCTATCAGAGAACAACATATGGAGCTAACAGTTAAGATTAAACATAAAATACACAAGCATAATCTGTAATAAAAATGTTTGTAATATGTGCTATTTAGTTTACAAGAAAAAAATATTCTTGCAAAACATTTTCAAGTTTATTTGAAACAGCATCTTAGAAGGCAGAATTGGACTAGATTTATTGAATGGAACCTAGAAATAAATGCCAGCATTTTACTGCAGAAACATAATAATGCCTTGGCCCAAGAGATACTTAAAATGCATGTTCCTCATGGTGAACCTCGAAAGACTGTGGCTTAATGTGCTCTAAAGCTTTGACAGTATTTAGAAATGAAAACTGAGAAAGCCACAGCATGTTAGGATTGTATATCAAGGGACTTGCCATTTTAAGCAAAATAACAGTCACGTAAACACAGCAATAAAGTCACAGTGATGTGTGTTAAATGGACATAAATTTGTAAGATGTCAACTTCAATTGCAATATGCATGCTTTTTCGACACAAATCAGGAGCCATGCAGCTGACAAGTACTCTGCAGTTAGTCACATAATTTATTAACAACTGAACTCTTTCCTAGCATGAGAAGCTATTTAATGCAGTGTTTGTATTAAATGAGTGCACTTGGTGAAAATGTAAAGGCATGTTTAAAGTAAAATTAGCAAGGGGAACATTTTCGTACATGTGTACCTATGGTGTTTTCTGAACACTACAGTAATTAAATGAGAATACAATTCTGATGAAGAATGGTATATATCAAAGTGCTAACGGAACCATAGCAATTAAAATACCTAATTAAAAGGGCCAGAAACCTTAGTAAAAGATCATGACAGAAGGGTGGCACACTCCTTTAAGCTATTAATTCAGCCCTAGATGGGTTTTAAGGAAGTAAGTATTTAACAGGATTGCCTATCGGAAAGTACCACAAGGAAACAGTTCAGGCAGAAGTTGCAAGCGACCTAGTTGGCTACAGAAAGAGGCAGATGAGAAGAAGATGTATAATATGTGCTTTTGTATATTTGAACTTTCCTATGTGGATCTAAAGTCTGGCAAGTTAGAATTTCAAGGAAAGGCACTGTCATAGCTTTTAATGTTTCAAAAAAGAGTTATACAACCTGAGAGATTCAGGTGACATCAGAAGACAAAATCCAGCTATAAATATTTACCATCAGATATTCAAAAAAATCTTTCCTTCTGTAGCAGTTCTTTCATTTCTCCACAGCTGCACCAGTTTGACTTGTCAATAGTTTCCAACTTTGCAGTACTTGTAAACACAAAACATAAAGTTGTCACATACAGTACATAGAAGGATGCCCATGGGAAATGAAGGTTATTTTAGGATTATTCCATTAAAAACACTGGTTTCATGTTAAAAAAGTATCTAAACATCTAATTCTTTGCTTCTGCATTGCTCCTACTCTTAAGAAGTGGAACTGCTTTTGCCTTTTTCCAGTCATCAGGTACTCCATCCTCATCCTTTGAACTGATAAAAATATTACTTAACAACATTCATGGTTATCCCTCCATTTCTTTATGCATTCAATGGTGATCTCACTCAGATACCACTAAACCATGCACATTTGGTACATTTCTGTATAGTTTGGTGCCTTAGTCTGTGGTGGGATTGCAGTAGTGGCAGTATTGTGAATTCTATGCCAAGGATTTGTGCTTCAGTATGTCTACAGCTGCTTATATTCCAGTTATGCTGCCAGAGTCTTATATTCTGATTATCATGTACTTGCTTAAAGTTGCATTCCAGTACCTTTCTGCATACTTTGCTACTGTTTTTTCCACTATTCTTTGTGTCTGCCCCAGACCACACTGAGAGATTAAGCTAAAGATTCTGAAATTCTAACCATAGGTCTAGAGCTCCAATATTGGCTTTATTTGACTGGATTTCCATCTAGGAAATCTACTTCTTGTAGCTTGATTTTTCCCCAGTCCTCCCACCCTTTTCCTGTTGTGGTTTTAAATAGCTATGTCTCTAGCTTCAACCCTTTATTGTAATCCAACTTCAAAAATCCCTCCCTCCCCTCTTTTATTGATATGGTCTATTGTGTAACCTATTTAAGTACTTTTCCCACCCATTGTTTTCCATATATCCATAATACTAAGTGCCCACCCTGCAAGCCAGTATTGGTCTTGAGTAAATTGTATATATAAAACTATCCTTAGAATTGAAACCTGTACTTTAGTGTAGCTAAAACAAAAGCCATCATGTGGAGACAAGCTTAGAGCAGCTAGTTTGCATATTAGACAGTACTACTATCAAATCTTAACACAATCTAACCAAGTCTAGTACTAAACTCCACAGACCACCAAAGAAGACCTCTGTGTAACCCAGTCCATAACTCATAAGTAGCTCACCCAAATTTCCAAATGTCTCTGTAGTCATCTTGGCAGCTATGGGCATCTTGAGACAATGTAGCAATTGTTTCATGTTCATAGATGATCATTTAATCCTTAAAGAAACAATCACAGTATGCGAGAGATGCACATGCAAAAATCTGACACAAACAAGGTTGTCAAGAACACATGCACTGCATTCATCACACATAGTGTCTACCATACACACACACACACACACACACACACACACACACACACACACACACACACACACACACACACACACACACACACACCAACATATATTGAGGTACTAAAAAAGCAATCTTCCCAAACCTCAAAGAATTCCTAAGCCTATAAATGGTAACACCTATCCTCATCAATCTCTAAACCAGTCACCAAAAGCATCACCAAACACCACACATACACTTAAACCCAGTGGAGACCCAGGAGCAAAGCCCATAAGACAAGCAAAGCCAGGACTCCATTGTATGACATGCAGATGCTCCACTGACCAGAATGAACAAGGAGAAAATAACAGTTGCTTATTTAGAGCCAGCATCCACCAAGTTATAGGTTCAAAGGTGTTTACTAGGTTAAGAACCACAACAATCTTTTTAAGCCCAACCATGCATCCCAAACCTCTGACCAATTCTGGTACCCTTTAAAAGTGTAAACAGGGGCTTGTGAGATGGAACATTTACAAGCAGTGGCCTGGCAGATGAATCATTTACAAGCTGTCCATGTCCATTAGAGACATAGGTCCCAAACCAGGAATTAATTTACTGTTCCCCATCCAATTGTCCAAGTTACACCTGAATTGGTTTATGGAGTAACTCTACTTCACATGGATGGGGAGCCTGTTCCAGAGAAGGGGTAGTCTTGGGGATGCACACCTGTCTCTCCAGTAGTTCCTATTTATATTGCAGGCAAGGTTTATGTCTTCAGAATGGGTAATTCTGGTGCTGTTTGTTTTATAGATATGCAGGAGGTCCATCAGAGTGGGGTCTGACAATGCCTTGTATGCCAGGCACAGAGCTCCCCTCAACAGTCTGTATGATGCAGAATACAGGGATATGTTCTAGAGGCAGTCTGTATAGGACATGTTGCTTACACCCTGTAGTCTTCTGGTGAAGAAAATCAATTGTTGGATATACCTGGTTAGGTATATACCAAAGGAGGCATTGTACTCAATGATAGATCTTTTGAATGCTGACTACAGTGGAACAATGACTTCCTTGGGCCTAGATACCATAGCTTGTTTATAAGTTGCACAGCATAGAATAGTTTCCTCACTATTGTAGACACATGATGGTTAAAGGCTAGATTACTATCTATGTGTGTCCCCATGTCCCTGACTACTGAGTCATCTCTTAGGGGTGTGTTGTCAATGTGATAGTTACCAGGGGTGGTTGACTTCCTGAAGGATACTATTATGCATTTCTTGGCATTTAGTTTTAGTCCATGGCTCTGACACAAGTTATTTGTCTTTGTCAACCCTTCCTGGAGAACATTTATGTCAGTAGGGAATTCAGTGACAGCTCCTAATTCACATTCATCTGCAAATTTAGTCGGCCAGAGGCCATTGACATTGGCCTTGACTTTAGAGAAGTAAATGCTAAAAAGGTGCAGTCCCTGGGCCAATCCCTGAAGGACATTGCTTGTGAACTTCCTCTTTGTAGAGGTGGACTCCCCAGTTCTAACATACTGGGTCCTGTCTGTGTACCAGCTGGCTATCCATTGGGTGACACAAATTGATAGAGAGATTTGTTCCTAACCTCTTGAGTTTGTCAACAATGCCTGAGTGGGGTATTGTGTCAAATGCCTTGGCCAGGTCAAAGTAGGCAGTGTGAACCATTTTGCCCTCATCCACTTCTATGGTGACTTTCTCAAAGAAGTCCACCAGGTTGAGTGGGGATGACATGCCCTTGACAAAACAAATTTGGGTTGGTACAGTGTCTGATGGTTTCCTATGTCATTACTGATAATTTCCATGATAATTATTATCATGGCTTTGCATATATGACTAGTGAGACTTATGGGTCTGTTGTATCCAAGATTTGAGATTGCCGACCTTTGTGCAGAGGGATAATTGTTGCTGTTCTCCATTCACGAAGCATGAAGCTGGTTTGGAAGCAAAGGTTAAGTTGTAATTCCAGAGGACCTGCTACGTCATGTTTCATGCTATCTAAAAGGCACCCTGGGATATTGTCTTGCCTCACTTATGCAGTGTTTTTGGCATTAGAGAGAGACCATTAAGGACCTGTTCCCAAGTGACAGAAGGGGGAGTTACATTTGATGGTATTTCCTCAGGTAAGGCTGAGAAGGAGAGTGGGGTAAAGTTGGAGATGAATTTGTCAGCCAGTAGGTTTTCTATACCTTCTGGCTCAGTAGAGGTGGCTTTATTACCAATGAGCACTGCACACAATTGTGTATTGCCTTTGAGGTAACAGATAGAGCTTAGGAATGCCTTGTGGTTGACCTTGGCCTGGAAGTGCAAATTTACTTCAAATTTGACTTTTGTAGACTTTATTTGTCTTCTGAGTTGTTTATTTTGATGAGAGTGCTCTTATCCTGCTGGATGCTGCACCTCTTAATTTTTCTCATAATTTTCTTCCTTCCATTATACAGGCTATTAATGTTGTGATTCCAGCAGGGTGGCTTGTTTTTTGAGTTAGTTCTGTACTTTTTCCTGGTGGGTACAGTTGCCTCTATGCAACTATTAACATGTTTGTATAGGGTTTCTTAGAACAGTTGCACATTGGCAGCAGTGTTCTTGGAGTTTATGGGAGCTTGAAATTTTGCCTGGTTAACACTTAATAGTAGGAAGTTAGTCTTAGAGCAGTTTCAGAATAGTTCAGAGTTAGCTTGGGTCCTGGGTTTTATTTTAACTTCAAAAGAGACCATTTTGTGGTCTGACCTTACTAGGAAGGGCATTACATGAGGGGGTGTGTAACAATCTCCCACATTAGTGCAAACCATATCCAGTATGGTTGCATGCCTGGCTGGTTTACTGACAATCTAGTCTGGGGATTTTGTGTTTACAAAATCCAGGAATCTCTGTGCCTGTACATTTGGTGTTGTATATGATTCCCAGTTAATAGTGAGGTAATTAAAGTCACCCATAAATATGGTATCGGGCTGGATGGTGAGTGTTTCCAATAAGTTTAAATACATGATAAATAACCAAAGCACACTCAGGAATGCAGAAGGAGTCTATAAATTGTGTTAAAGTCAACTTTAATAGTACCAAAATAATAAATAAGAAGATAAGAAGATAAGAGCTTTTGTCTTCAAATGAAAACTTCACCTGATAATAAATTACAAACAAACAAACAAAAAAAGCTCAATTTAAACACTAATCAACAATGTAGAAAAGATCACATGATTGCTGAGCCACCAGTGATGCAAGTTCCCATTTAAAGTGCCCGTTATATTTGCTATATATAAACAAAATATTTTTTTGTGAAAATCACTGTTTAAAAATGATTTCAAAACTTATAAATAATTAAAATACTCAAAGGCAGCACAAAATAATTCAAATAACTCAAATAAATAATTAATAAATCATCATTCAAGTGACTTTAGTTTCAGCAAACAAGCAATTAAAATTTGGTCATTAAACCCCAGCTAGTTAGTTGCATCCAGTCGCACTTGCCACTGTAATTCAAGTTTTTCCAATTTCAAAAACCATGGGCTACCTATTAGGCTTGGTTCAATTTGTTCTATAATAAAGAATTTTAAATTATGTTCAGGATCCTCAGAAATATGTTTACATAGGGCATTTGTTACCTTCTTTGTTTGATATCATAGATATGTTCATACACCCTACCACCAAGTCTTCCTTCAATTTTGCCTGTGTAAAAACCGTTACAAAATGAACATTTAGCACAATAGACCACTTTGGTTGTATTACAATTAAATCGTTTCTTAAGTCTTATCAACCCACTATACCAGCACTTGACAACTGGATGCAGAATAGCATTTCTTTTCGTATGGCACAAATACCCCAGAGTCTTGGTTTGGTTGATAGACTTTCTGAACTTGATTACAAACTATTAAAAATTAAAAAGAAAACTTCAGTTAGAAAATGCTTATTTTTTATAGTGTATCTGGGACAATATAGTCCCAAAAGGTTTGTGGATGTGGCGCTATCCCACAGGTTTAATTCCAAATTTAATATCATCATTTAATAAACATGGCCATGAATACATGGACTTACTGGTTAGACATAATAACAGAAAGTTTGTAGAGCTCATCGTGGACACAACTAGACTAGATTATGCTATTACCAATGACCCCCAATACCAGTTTCATAAAGTAGAATATGCAAGGATTTTACAAGCATTGACGCCCAAGTTAATACTATAAAGAGACAGAAAATAAAAAAGTTAACACAGGTCAGGTAAGAATATGTAAGTAACCAAGCATATCCCCCACCCCCTCCTCACAAAGTTGGGGTTTGAAACAATATGGGAATTATAATTATAATAATGGTCAAAATCAGCAAAGTGTACCTACAACATATGCAGATCTTCCCTCCCCAGATAACAGAGATTTTTTTAGGGGGAAGAGAACTTCCCCCCAATAAGGAGATCAAAGAGACTGAGAGAATGTCAACAGCAACAATTTAAACAAGGCCAAGCCCCAAGAAGAGGAAATCTCAGAGGAGGGTAGGAATGAGAGGTCAGAGAGGCCAAAACAGGGGGAGATTCTAATTGCCTCGAACCCAGCTATTGATACAGATCATCAAGATAATAGTGTACAATTGCCACTACTTTCAATTAAACACAATGCAACAGGTGACTTTAAAGTGTATAATTTTTCTACCTTTGAAATTACAGAACAAAACTGCAACTTATTTGCAAAAGGGCTTATATTTATACCACATGGGTATACTGACTTGTCATCTGTACTCATGGACTTAAACATTTACAAAAGGAAGTTGAATTTTATCCTCTTGTTTCCAAATTGCAATGTTGTATTAAATCCATAATAGATGTCAAGCACATTCAATCCTATAAATCATCCTTGCATTCAATGCTTTGAAAAAAATTGTGAACTGGACATTCACAATCTTTTAAGTAACCAAAATCAATTATATATTTGGAATAAAGGATTGTTTGATAATATGACTGAAAGTGAAACAGACATTATAAGTAAATTACAAAAGAACATCAATATTTGCATTATGAAGCCCGATAAGGAGGGTGGGGTTATTGTTATGGACTATGCTGATTATTCACAGAAAATGATTGAAGTACTTGAAGATGACACTTATCGACCTCTGTCAATATGCTTAATATAGCTTATCATAATATTAAATCCAATCTTATGGATTAATTTATTGACAGATTACCATTGATGATTATAACTACGTGTATTGATCAACTTATTACACCAACCATTTTTGGAGTACCCAAACTTCATAAACACTTGCATCAACCACCACTTTGTCCAACTGTGGACGCTAGAGGTTCCATAACACATCTAATAGCAAAGTTTTTGGATGCAAAAATTAAACATTTAGTAGCAACTGAATCCCATGTATGTCTTGATTCATGGGATTTTTTTGGGAAAAATTAACAATATTCCCTTTAATGAATGATTTAAGTTCATAACAATTGATGTTAAAGATTTATATTCTACAATTCCACATTGGATTGGCTTGGATTGGTTTTGTTAATATCTATTTGAAAAAGGGCTATGTCAGGATGATATTAATGTATATTATAATCTAAAGGAACTGATATTGAAGACCAATTTTATTTATTTTGAAAAACAATTGTTTTTACGGAAAAAGGGTGTTGCCGTGAGCTCACTTTATAGCAGTCTTTTTGGAAATGTGTTTATGATTCAGTGGGAGAGACAATTTCTTTTTGAATCAGTATATTATTGTTCATGCAAATTTTATATCAGATACCTGGACGATATTTTTATTTTGTGGGAAGGAGACAGCAATTTAATCCCACAGTTTAATAGCACTATTCGATTTTTGAAATTTACCCACCAAGTTTGCAATGAAAATATAGCCTACTTAGATGTTTGACTCATCAAAGATAATGACAATAAATGTTTTATATCCAAAATCTACCTAAGGAAATGTATTCCAATAGCTTCCTTGGCACAGAAAAAGGCCGTTGTTAAAGGACAATTTGTTCATGCTGCTTGAATGGTTACTGATGAGGACAGCTTCAGGGATGAATATAATTTTTTGAAGGGCTTATTTTTAAAGTGTGGGTATCCTAGTACATTTATTAATGAAATAATGGTCGAGGTTCTCAACAAGCATGAAAGTAAATACTTTGTACCTGTTTTGGGTGAATCTCCCCCAAACCAGTCAAATACATTAATGATTGAACCAAATATATCTGGGGAAGATAACAGTTACTTAAAGAACTACAAGAATTATTTTATTACTGTCTTTCAGTCATACAGTTATCCTAACAGGCACATTTTAAATAAGAACTGGAGTATCCTCAGTAATGACCAACCCATCAGGGAAAATGTCTGACCTGTACCTATTGTAGTTTTTAAGAAAGGGTTAAATCTGAAAGCTATGTTTGAAAAAAGGAACATTTCATACACTGGGAACTATGGGAAATCAAAATGTGGGTGTTGCCCATATTGTAAGTACATTTTCGAGGGTGGATCTTTTTCCATAATGGATTCTAATTAAGACTTAAGAAATGGTTACTTGTAATACACCAAAAGTGGTCTATTGTGATAAATGTTTTTTTTTTAAAGGTTTTTACAAAGGCAAAACCAAAAGAAGATTTCAGTATAGGGTATATGAACATATCTATAACATCAAAATAAAGAAGGTAACAAATGCCCTACCTAAACATATTCCCAAGTATCCTAAACATAATTTTAAATTCTTTATTATAGAAAAAATTTGAACCATGCTTAAGAAGTGGCCCATGGTCTTTGAAACTGGATAAAACTGAATTACAGTGGCAACTGTGACTGGATGCAACAAAATGGCTGGGGTTGAATGACTAAATTTAAATTGCTTGTTTGCTAAAACTAAAGTCACCTGAATGATGATTTATTAATTATTTCAGTTATTTGAATTATTTTGTCATTTTGAATATTTTAATTATTTATAAGTTTTGAATAATTTTTAAACTGTGATTTTCACATAAAATAAGTTTTTTCTATGTATAGCGAATATTTTTTATGTATAGCGAATACAATTGGCACTTTAAATGGCAGCATACATCATAGATGGCTCAGTCATCATGTAATCTTTTCTGCTTTGTTGATTAGTTTAAACTGAGCTGTTTTTTTAAATGTATTATCTGATGAAGTTTTCATTTGAAGACAAAAGTGCTTATCTTCTTATTTATTGTTTTTGTGCTATTAAAGTTTATTATAACAGAATTTATAGAATCCTTCTATGGTCCTGAGTGTGCTTTGACTATTTATCATGTTTAAACAGTTTGTGGAATATCTATATGTTCAAGACGTTTAAATACATGTTATGATTTCCTGGGTCATAGATGGGGACCTTTAGCTTTCAAGAAAGTAGTATGGGATTTTGCCTGTTGGTGATTTTAATGTGGAAAAGCTCAAGTGCATTGTCCTGTTTGATCAGCCTTGTGGTATATTTATTTTTGATGTAAATTGAGATACCACCACCTTTTGTCCCTGTCTATGTAGTAGCTGGTCTAAATGTGTCAACAGCATTACGGCCTTGCACTGCCAGTGTGCTCTCTGTGGATTTAAACCATGTCTCAGTGGCTGCACAAATGTCAGCATTCTCTAGTGTGAGGAGGCATTATAGGGAGTGGAGTTTTTTGTTTAGACTCTTAGCATTGAGCAGTAACACCTTCAGATTCTCTTGGATTTGATTTGCTTTGTTGAAAGTACTTTTGGTTTGGCATTGCCTAAACAGCACTATGGGAAGGACAATGTTTTAGGCAATATCCAAAAGCTTGGAGGAGAGAGGAGTAGACCATCCCTGGAAACAGCATGGTCTGTTGACCATTTCCTTCCATGCTGACAAATATTGTACCCCCTTAGAATGACACAAGAAACTAAACCAATTAGTAAAGCTAGTCATCTTTTGTTTGTATTATGGCATCATCCTTGGAGAAGGTAAAATGCTGCTCATTGCTAGGCTCATACAAGCCTGGGATACATATGTCAAGAGCTCATTGATGTCTCTCTTTATATAATCTAGGGAGGTACATCAGGTCATTTAACACCCACATGGACTATGACTGAGTTGTGTTCTTGTGTTCCAGTGACCTGAGTGTGTGTGTAATGTGGTAGATCCTAGCCCCTGATAAGCAACTGACCGCGACTTTCTCCTTACTCAGCCTGGTGAGACAGACATCAGTGTGTCTCACAATAGAGTCTCCAATGACCAGAATGTTGGATTTTGTGATGACTTGCCTTATGGGCTTAGATGTATAGGCTTCATGAAATGTGTCTGTATGTGTTTATGTGGGTGTTGTTTTGAAAAAGTACTTTCTGAGCTGCAGAAGGCATTTGTTATGTGTACTTCATCTAGGAGGTCTTTGGGATTTAGGAAGGTTACATTTAAGTGTGTCAGCATATGTGGGTCTATGTGTCTGCTTTGAATTGTGTGCGATGAGTGCAGCATGTGTATTACTGATAACCACATTGAGATTAGGAGTGCTTTGTGTTAGAGCTTTGCCTACAGTGACATTGTGTAAATATGTCTCACATACCATATCAGTTTGTTTGAGAATTAACTGATTGTCAGTAAACATAAGGCAATTTCTACATGGCTTCAGGATGCCCATGTCCACCAAGCTGGCAATAGATATAGTGGAAAAGTTCATATCCATAGCAGCATCCTTTTTTATTGATTAGATGTTGAAATGAAAATATAAAGTAATGTCAGGAGTATTTGGTTTGCAACTCTGAGGGCAGTGTTTGTCACTGCAAACTAGTTGTCCTGTGTGCAACTAGGTATTGGTAAAAATTTCAAAGGTACTTTTATAGGAAAATGTTCAGCTCAAGGTGTTTGCATCTATACAGGACACTGCTAAACCCTTGAAGGAAACTAATAAGTAGACCCTAATGATTTATGAAAGAAGTATTTAGGTAGATATTCTGAAGTTAGGTTAGACAGCAGCAAATGCAGGAGTACTTACTAAAAAGAAAGAATTAACTTGTCAAGAATGATAGAAAGAGGGGAATCATCTGAATGGTTACTGCCTGATGACTATTGGTGGTGGTCCCACCACAGCATACAATGCTCTTTTGTTTCTTTTCTCAACAGAAACAAAATAGTAGCACCAATCCAAAGGTGAGAAGCAGGTCACATGCTCGTTAGTGATCAACAGTCTAGTCCCAGATGATGTATTGCTGTAGCCTTTTCCTGGTGGATGCCTTGAATAGCAACCAGACCAATCAGGAAGGTCAAACACAGACACTCACTGCCCAATAAGAAACAGTTAGAAATCAATGTACTCTGCTGCTTCACTCACTCAAATATATATTTATATATACTCACTCAGCAAAATATAAGCACAAATTCCAAGCTGAAACCTGTGAAGAGGTATTAGGCTTTCTGGTGATCAGCAGTCTCCAGTAACTAATATCCCTATGTTCCTACTCTCAACAGGAGCAAAACACAAGCACTAATCTGAAGATGACAACTGAGAGGCAGAATGTGGGCTCTCTAATAACTGCTGGTCTTGGAGTAGATGTTGCAGATTTTAAAGGTAAGATGGAAAAATGGGTTAATACAAGAGCTACAGCGTGCATTAAGCAGTAAGATATGAAAGAGGGGTAACTTAAGTTTTGCTATCTAAGTGGACAACCACTAATTTTAGAAGAGCAAGATAGATTGGAAGGGGGTGGGCACTTTGTATTCTGGGATGGCCAATACATTTAAATAGCTGAAGGGGAGTGATTTCACAAAATTATAATTTTGTAGTTACTCACAATAGCCAATGAAAGAGGAAATAGAAGGAGATATGTGGTCAAATTAACATAAGAGACAGGAAACTAAAAAGACAGTTGAGCTTAAAAAACTCAACAGCACCAGGATTGGAGTGTGGGGGAAAACCTAATGTCTTTGTGACTCACAACAGACACAGCTATGGTCTCTTTCCTAGTTTAAATATGAAATTAACAGAGGAATACAAGTAAAACACAGTGTAAAGAAAATAAATCACAGTATATGCATGCACTCAAGTCACTACACCGTAGGTACTAGTATGATTCTATCATAGTCCATGTGGGTGTTAATGACACAAGACATACCTCCCTGGACTATATGAAGACAGACATTATTTATCTGTCTGAATATGTGTCTCAGGCAGGTATATGCTTTGCACTGAGCAACATTTTACATTTACCAAGAATGATGCCACAGTATGAAAAAAAGATGATTGACTTCAATAATCAGCAAATTTTCTGGTGTCTTTTCAGGATGATTAAACATTTATCAGCATGAAAGGGTGTGGTTGCATGACCACCATATCACCAATGCACTGTATGAACACGTACACAAATGCATGGATCTCGTCATACCCAATAGAGCTAAGATGCTCTCCTCAAAAAAAGGAAGCCAATCTGGTGGTCTATTGCCATAAACAAACTCTACAACAGAAGGAAGAAACTGATGCAGAATAAGGTAAAGTCCCAAGACTGGAAAAAACTCCCTTATCAGCCTCAGCAAAAGGTTGAGATATCTCATCAAATCCTCTAAAGCTAGCTATGAAAACAGAATTGCAGCAGATAGTAAAGACAACCACAAGGCCTTCTATAGTTATGTAAAGAATCTCCATGGCAATACTCAGATTGCTCTGAGCTACTGCACAATGGTATCTCCTATACCGAGCCAACAGATATTGCAAATATACTGGCGAACAGATTCAGTGTTAACTTTACCCCCCCAAAGGACCAATCACAATACCAGTAGATTGCCAGACACCAAGTATTACTGCTGCACAGGTTAAAACAGCACTGTCCAAGGCCAGGAATACAGCTTCTATGGGACCTGACAGTATCCCTGGCTGTGTTCTACATAAACTACAGAGTGAACTGGCACCTCACCTGTGTGCCCTGCTCAATCACAGCCTCACCTCAGGCTTTGTCCCTACCAAATGGCGCACTGCTACAGTCATCCCTCTCCACCAAAGGAGGAGCGACTACAGACCCCAGGAACTATTGCCCCATTAGCCTGACAAGTCTGATATGCAAAGCTATGGAATGCATCATCATGGACCTAATACATAAGGATATAGGGGTATCTCCAAACTCTGGATCCTACACAGTTTGGTTTTGTGAAGGGTAGATCATGTCTGCTCAACTTGGTTGACTTCTTTGAGTCAATCACCAGAGCTGTAGATGAAGGTAAGGTGGTACATACAGCCTACCTGGATCTGGCCAAGGCCTTTGATACCATTCCCCACTCAGGAATAATAGAAAAACTTACTAAGGTAGGCATCAACCCCTATATCACTAGGTGGGTTGCAAGCTGGTTCACAGACAGGACCCACAGTGTGAAAGTAGCTGACTCCACGTCAGACTGCCAACCAGTCATGAGTAGAGTCCCACAGGATTTGTTCCTGGGTCCTCTCCTGTTTAGTATCTACTTCTCTGAAGTCCAGGCCAACACGAAGGGACTCTGACAAAGTTCACAGATGATTGCAAGTTGGGAGAAATTATTAACTCCCCAAGTGATGCTGACATCCTATAGAAAGGCCTCAATGAGACCAATGACTGGTGTCAGAACCATGGCCTTAAGCTCAATGCCAAAAAATGTGTCTTCCTCCCCTTTGGGAAAAACCCAGTTCCCTTGAATTACCACATTGATGGTGGTCCACTGAACACAGAAGGCATTATATGAGATCTGGGAACACAGGTTGACAGCAACCTCTCTTTTCACCACCACGTTGCCACTGTGGTCAGAAAGTCCTTCTATGTGGCACATCTCATTACTAAGGGTTTTGCATCCAGGAAGAAAGAGGTAATTTTCTCCCTCTACTCTTCCCTCATTAGGCCAATCATCGAGTATAACACCCCATTTGGCATGTACCTCACTAGACACCTACAACAACTGGAGAGGCCACAAATGTACCTCACAAAGAGGATCCTAGGCCTTAAACACTTGTTCTATATGGACAGACTCATAAAACTCCAACTATTCTCTGTCTCATATCGCCTACTTAGAGGCGATCTCTGCTTGACTTACAAAGCCATGTCTGACCCAGCTCTGTTAGAAATGCTACATCTAAAGAAATCCCAATCCCTCCACACCACATGCTCTAGAGACCTCAACCTCATTACCACAATCAACAGAACATGCAGGAGGGACAGGTTCATAACCCGGAGACTGCCCATGCTATGTAATAAACTTCCCATACATGTCAATCAGAGCACCTTACTGACCATCTTCAAGATAAATCTAGATGAGTGGATGGGAAAAAGAAAATTCACCCCAGAGATCACTCCAGTGGCTCTACTCGACAGAGGCACTGGGAACTAAGGTCGGGTGGCACAATGCCAGGGTAATCTTATGTGATAGGCTTGTAAAGGCTCCAGGGCCATTAGCCTAGTGCACACCTATGAACTAAATTGCTTTGGAAAGGTTGGCTGTGCCTGTCCCTCCTAGGCTTTGGAATATTGACTAAAACTTTATTCACACCCTTAGAGCTTTTGTTAGGCAATGCTAAATTGACAAACCTATCAACATAGCAAATAAAATCCAAAGAAACCTAAAGGTGTTACTTTTCAGTGCTAGGAGCCTATACAAGAAACTCCATACTCTGTAAGCTCTCCTGATTAGGGATAATATATACATCTGTGCCATTACCAAGACATGGTTTAAATCTACATCAGGTACTCCAGCTGTGGAAGGCTTCAGTGCTTTTCATACATTTATACCATCAGCTGCACAGACAGGAACCAAAGGTAGCGGTGTCCTTATCGAAATTAACATCAAGTATATCTCTTGGTTGGTTAAATGGGATGATGCCTTGGAGATTATCAATGTGAAAATCACCATAGACAAAGTCCTGTACCATATAGTAGCACACTATAGGTCACCTTCTGTGTCCCAAGAATCCAATAGCTCATACCTAGGCCTACTGGAAATACTCACCATTAAACCAAACACCCTATTCAAGTAAGACTTTAACTACCCCCTCTAGACTGAGAAACATACACTGCCTCATATACACAAGCACAATGATTCTTGGACTTTATTAATAGAAATAAACTTGACCAGATAATGTGCACACCCAACAGAGGTTCAAACGTACTGGACCTGGTACTCACCAATATGGGAAAGTGCTGCACACCCCCTCAGTGTCACATCCTCACTGGTGAGATTTTTACCACAAATATGTCTCCTTTGAAATAAAAATCAACTCAGTACCCCAGAAAAACCTGCAACAATTAGGAGCTACTAAAAAGCAAACTCCATCCTATTAAACAATAGTTTGTCACAATTCAATGCCTCCCCTAAACTCGAGTTCACAGCAACCTATGTGGAATTGATCACAGACATCCTGTACAAGCTGCTGTATGTACTAGAAGTAAGCTCAAAACAAACTCTAAAAACAAACTGCACTGGTAGAATCCAAACAGTAACAGGGTATTTAATAAAAGGAAAACAAGTCATAGCTAAAATCAGGTAGAGCAACTCCCATAATTATAAGACCTCTCTAATTAAACTTAACAGGACTTATTAAGTCCAATAACACCAATTATGAGGTCAAGTTAGCCTCACAGGCTAAAGACAACCACAAGGCCTTTACAGCTATGTCCATAACGTCAAAGGCAGGACACAGCAGTGTGCTGAACTGGTGGTCCCATCTTCACCGAGTGAATCTGCTGACGGACAAATTCAGCCAAAACTTTACCCCCCACTCCCCCTGTCTCTCTCTCCACGAAATAACTACTATCATGCACCCCCAAACTATCATCAGGGAAATGGTCCTGACAGTGCTCATTAAAGTCAAAAACACAGCCTCAAAGGGCCCTAACAGTATCCTAGATGCTTCCTACATAGCTTGAAAAATAACCTATTAGGACAACTTGAATCACTTTATAACTATAGTCTCAAAACAGGCTTTGTACCATGAGAATGGAGGACTATAATACTTATCCCACTTCACAAGGGAGGACCATAACTGACCACGGTAACTACAGACCCATTGGTCTGACTAGTCTAATATGCAAAGCCATGGAATGAAATGCCATGGAAATGATCAACAAAGGTATAGGTAACAGACACCGGATCCAACCCAGTTTGGCTTTGTTAAGAGAAGGTCATGCCTACTAAACCTGGTCACCAAGGCAATGGATGAGAGAAAAATGGTGTACATCACCTACCTGGACCTGGCTGAGGTGTTCCATACAATAGCCAACTCGATATAGTTGACAGACTCACTGAACTGGGCATAAATCCCTACATAACTCAATGGATTCCCAGCTGGTTCACAGACAGTGGCCAAGAAGTTAGGATTGGCGAGACCACCATCACAATGAGTCCAGTCACCCGTGGGGTACCTCAAGGCTATGTGATGGGATCTCTCATATTTGTCATCTACTTCTCAGAGGTAAAAGCTAAGATAAAGGGCCTTTCGCTGACGAAGTCCACAGATGACTGCAAAATAGAAGGTAATATTGATTCCCCCATTACAGAAACATCTTTCAAGACATCTAAGACAAACAAATGGTTCAAACCAAAGTCAAGTATTAAAAATCAGTGCCAAGAGATGCATTATAGTGCCTTTTGGGAAAATAGCCAAGCTGCTGTATGCAGGCTAACTACTCCATCGATAATACACCCATAAGAGTTGACCCAATTGTCAGAGATCTGGGAACATATGTAGACAACAATCTGGCCTTTAACAACATGTGGCCAAGGCAGTAAGAAAATCATTCTATGTTACCCAACTTATAAGTACGGGTATGGCATGCAGGTCCAAGGATGTCATAGTGCCACTTTATTCAGCCCTTAAAAGATCCATCGTTGAGTATAATGCCCCCTTTGGCATGTATCTGACCATACATATGCAACAGTTGAAATGCCCACATAGGTTCCTTACCAGGAGAATCCAGGGTATAAATGCATTTTCCTATATGGATTGTGTTAAAGCCCTATCTCTGTTCTCAGTCTCCTACAGGTTAATGAGAGGGGATCTATGCCTGGCATGCAAGGTATCCTCAGATCCAGCTCTGATGGACCTTTTGCAAATCTGCAAAATGAACAGCATCAGAACTACTAGATCCAAGCATTTAAATTTTGCTTGCAACATGAATAGCACATGTTGGTAAGACAGGTATATATCTCAGAGGATCCCGATGCTCTGGAACATGCTCCCCATCCATATGATTTAGAGTCCATCCCTAAACCTATTTAAGTGTAACCTTGGCCAATGGATGGGAAATCAGAAATTCACCCTGGGTCTGGCCCCCATGTCTCTGATACACAGATGCAGACAGTATGCCCAAACTAACATACCTCCCCCCACATAATCTTTAAAAACTTTCTAACCTACCCCCTCTTAATAAGCACCCATGATATATAGAAACACACGGGTTGGTTTACATAGCTAGGCTTATAAAATCTCTGGTGGTCATTAGCCTAGTGTATACCTATGAACTTATTTAATTTTTTTTTTCACTTTTGATCTTTGCATCATTGAAAGGACCAGACATATGCAGGGCAGTCCTATGGAAAGTTCTCTTTCTATAAGAACATTGAGGAAAGTTATTTCTCTTGCAGTCTCGCCTTTTCTGTTGAACACCCACATATTTCCTTATTAGATTCAAAATCCCTCCCTTTGCTTTTTTTTGGCCTTTCATTCAGACTTCCAGATTAGGTCCATATAAGTACTCCATTGACAACCAAACAAATTAGAGCACTGACCAGTTTTGTGAGTTACTGCAGAGAATTTCTAACTAATTTATTTGAATCAGTAACTCCACCAAGATCAATCACGATAAATAACAGATTCCAGTTTACCCACAATGCACGACAAGTAATTCAGCAATTAATTAAACCTTGAATTCTGTACTGAAATTATTTCTCTCAATAATTTTTAAACATGAGTGCTTCAGTTGCAGGTATTATGGCACTACTTCCTACAAAATGGCCAAGATTAAAAATGCACTATACCATACTTCAGTAGAAAACTGTGACACCCCTTGACACATGCACACATCTACATACCCTGTAACTAAACTGGAATATTTTGTATTTAATTAAACTACATAATACCTACATTTTTTATTAGGACATAGTTTTGCAGTAATTACCAATCGGCATCCTACAATTTTATGATTATGTTATATATGAATTAAGAAAATAATGCAACTGACATGGATATAATGAAAATGAACTATATCATTACATATTTCTTTTCCTTTATTTCAGAAAAGAAAACAAAAATAACCCATGGATGGGATTTATTGTACAGTATATAACACATTTTAATGTTGTCTACTAGCTGTTGTCACATTTGATATATCACGAATGTTGCTTGGAAATTTACAAATAAATCCACACCAAGAAAAGTTTTCAAAAGAAAATACAGACATGTAGTTGAAAGTACTTTATTTTCTAAGCACTACATGCATAATTTCTTCTAAAATAAATCTGGATTCACTTAAATTAACCTGCACTTTACATTAGTTAAGTACAAAACATGAAACATGTTAAAGGCAAATGGCGCAGAGAGTCCAAAGAACTGTAAAACACAATGAAAATGACCACGCAATAAAGCCAGAAGGAAGCTCACTTTAATACACACTAACGCTGCAAATGACAATACGTTTTCGTCCTAGCAAAAGACTTCTTCAGACAGGAAAATACAAAGTAAGCCAGCCTTCCTTATATATCCCTCCCCTGAACACTCATCCAATCATTTCTTTAATACAATTAAGAACAATACATAAAAGTTAATAACAATTTAATAGTAAGATCCTTTAAAAATAAATGAATATCACACAACCCAATAAATAAGTCCACTTCCATTAATTTGCTTAAATACAAACTTAGTAATAAATATACTTGAAAAGTATACTTAAAAAGTATAAAAAGCTTCATAAATATATGAAATAAATATGTATACATCATACAGTTCTATGAAAAAATAATAAAATAAATACTCTATCTGGTGGCCAAAATAGTTATTACAATTTAGATGCTCTGAGTTTCAAAACTGGGACTAAAGAAATAAAATTATTTAATCCATAATTCTTGTTGGCTTTTAGTTTGAGTTGCCAAAACAATTCATGATACTCAATTGTGGTCTCCCAAGGCCCCCCACATGGGCCCACTTCTACCTTCTCTATTACATAAAAAACAAATTTGGCTGATGGGCAAGTGGCAGTATGTCTATACAGAGCATTAGTTTCATCTTTGTTTTTAGTATCATTCGTGTGCTTATATATACGTCTTTTAAACTTCCTGGTGGTTTTTCCAACATAAAAAGTCCTACAGGTACCATATAAAGCAACATTTATCACCCAAGGAATCACAATTACAATACACATTGGTTTTGAGGTCTATCCCTCTTTTAGTTAAAAATAATGATTCCCCTTGGAGGATGTGAGTACATTGTGAACAGCTCCCACATTTAAATGTCCCTGTTCTCTTTCTAGTGTTTCTTTTCTTTTTGGTTTCAAGTAATTCCTTGATGAGGAACACCCTTCCTGTAGGTAAATTTTAGGGAGTCCACGAAAATACTTCTCATATCAGAAAAATTACTAAATTTATTCCAATTAGTGGAAACCACCTTCTTGACTCTAGTTGATTCAGTGCTGAAGTTAAGCATGAAGTTACTACTCCAATTGGTGTTAACTTGTTCTGTCCCAATCCTCTCCCCCTACTCACATGTTCTAGGTTTCCCTAATATCGGGGCAAACTTATCGTGTCTTTCTTTTTTTATTTCCCCCAAGATTAACTCAATAATGGCAATTGGGTATTCTCTTTCAATAAACATTTGTTTCAATTTTGCCCTTTCAGCTTCATAATCAGCATCGTCAGATGTCATCCTATTGCTCCTTATAACCTGCCCCCCTCACAATTCCCCTCTTCTGGGAAATGGGTGGACACTCATGTAGAAAAGGTAGGAATTAGAAAATGTACTTTTCCCATAAACATTCGATTTGAAGTTCCTTCCCTCTGCTATTTTTTTCTAATAATACATCAAGAAACACTAATCTGTCACAAGAAATAGTGAAGGTAAATTTCAAAAACTCAGTGGTGTTGTTAATGTAATCAGTAAACTCATGCATGTGTTCTTTGGGTCCTACCCAAACTATACATATATCATCCACATTCCTGCGGTAATAATTCCAAAACTTAGAGTAGTGAGACTGTAATATGAAGTTCTCTTCCCAGGTAGATAGTACTAAGTTAGCATACATGGGAGCACAACTTGCTCCCATTGCTACCCCACTAGTCTGCTGGTAAAACTCCCCCTCGAAAAACAGAAAATGATTCCTTAATACCAATTCCATTAACTCTATCAATAGGACAAACCTTCTCATGATGTATATTTTTGTGCCTTAAGGCTTTCTCAAACCATTCCACACCTGTGGTATGGGGTATCATGTTGAAGAAATCATGAATATCTAGGTTTACAAAAATAAGCTCATCCTTAAATAAACTCTGATTACTGCTTCTCAAAAAGTCCCATGAGTCCTGGAGAATCCCTTCCCTCTCAGTCCAAACTTTGTTTTACTCTGCATCTAAATATTTAGCTAATGGATATGTTTTGGAGCCTGTAGCAGCTACTACAGGTCTGAGGGGTGGATCCTCTATGTTTTTGTGGACTTTGGGGATCCCAAAGATAGATGGTATCCTAGGTTTATCAACAGTCAAATAAGTGAATATTTCTAAAGTAATATTACCTTCATTAAGTGTTTCTTTTAACATGAAGTCAATTTTTCTATATGCAACATTAATCTCGTTCCTCAAAACTCTAACATACCTATCTGTGTCATTCAACATGTCCAACATTTTAGCAGAGTATATGATGCTATCCATAAGTACCACTCGCCCTCCCTTGTCCAGCTTCATAACTCTAAGGTAATGGTTTTCTTTCAATGAAGCCAGCAACTGGTTCTCTTCCTTCGTAAGGTTAAAGAATTTTCTCCCCTTATTCTGCCTTGATCTAATCTCTTCCTCCACTTGTATTTCGAAATTCTTTAATTTTGGGTGGAGAGGGGGGGTTGTAAGTACTTTTCTTCCTAACTTAGGTGGAAATGTTGGAATTATTCCCTGTTTCATTATCAAACAATAACTCTAAGTTTTTCTTATGCACAAACATCATTAAATCAATAAGGGTCTGTGAAATATTACTGGAAGATGTAGGCAAGAATTTTAACCCCTTACAAAAAAGTTTAAAATGAGTAGTGGTGATTTCTTCAGCACTATAGTTGCATATACTAATGTTCTGATAAATATACCTATTCCCTTCAATAACTATTCCATTTCTATCCTTGTTGGATTGTGAAACCAGAGGCCCACTCCTATCTGGGCTCAAAGTCACCTCCCATTTGGGTAGCCCCCTATGTTGTTATAATAGTAGTTTACTTACCCCTGTCTCCTAATCCTCTCTGATCTCATAAGTTCAGGGAATTCTTCTGGGTTTTCTAAGTCATATCCTTCTTCATGGTTGCTGAAATTATCCCTTTGCTCCTCATAATGTCTCGCCCCTATGCCCTTATCACCCGGAAAGAATCCATCACCTACATTAGAAAAATTAGTCTGGTAGTTCCTAAACACATTCTTTTTGGGCTTAGGGTAACATGTTTTGTCCCTATAGTCAGCAATGTCATGGTCCAATTTCTTGCATTTCCTTAAATAAATAAATTTGCACTTGTCCTCAATTTTGTCTTTCATGTTGTAATATTTGACCTTTTCATCTTCCACAGTAAAAGGTAGGTCAGTAATGATCAAATTATTTACTTCTTTAATTTCTGTAAGTAATTTCCTGTTTCCCTTTCCTTCTCTTTTATTATAGCCTTCACTATTTCTAGTCCACAATTATTGAAAATATTTAAAAGTTCAAGGTGGAACTCACTCCCCTCTCTAACATTGTTTGGGTATTTGTATAGTTTAAGCCCCTTTGGCACAATCCCTCTCCCCACACATTCCTGTAAGTAACTGTTATCCAATCCCAAACCTTTGTATTTAAGCATTAAATTATGTAAGTGATTAACATTCAAGTTAAAAAGGTGAGTGTCAGAGGAATTAGTTGTATGGCTTTGAAACACATAGAAAATTTACAATTAGTTTGAAGCCAGTTAAAAACATTATTGCCACTACCCCAGTCCATTTCAGACATTTTGGTTCCTTCACCGTTCAAAACGACCATGCCAACAGTCTTATTAATATCCTGGTGAATGGCTCCATTTGTTTCTTTGTTGAGCCTGCCCTGTTTGCTCTTTCTGTTCCTAGAATTGGAACTTATAAGTCTCATAGAACACTGCGAGCATTCTCGGTTTTCTCTATTGTCTCAGTGCCTCATCTCCTCCATTGCTGGGTCCTGAGAGTGTAAATTAAACATAGCTACATTATCCTTCCCCTGGAACCACGCCTCCTATTTCCCTGGTATTGAGGAATTGCACCCTTGCATGTCCAGATTCACCAAAACAGTACCAGAGTGTGTAGAAAGCATAGAGGCACACTCACCACCTCCACCAATGCTCGATTTCTGGGTTAACAATGCCACGAGCTGAGTGAGCTGACCTTTGACTCATGCTAGCCGTTCATGAAAATTTTCAGAAACACTGGTGCCCTCCATAGGGCTGCCTGTTGAGTTTTCAGACACCTCCATTGTAGAACTAATAAACACAAAAGGAGAATATGACAAAACCTGAAACACATTAAAAGAAAATGGCAGAGAGAGTCCAAAGAACTGTAAAAAACAATGAAAACGGCCACACAATAAAGCCCAAAGGAAGCTCACTTTAATACACAATTTCCTTTAACGTGCTTCAGGTTTTGTGTTTTGGCACATTCTCCTTTTGTGTTTATCAAGTACAAAGCAGCTACATTATCATTTTGTGTCCTGCTACAAACTGAAGTGCTGTACATAAATAACATATGGCCATTCAATGTTTGGTGAACGACAGTCTGTTGTCCTAACTTCAAATGTATCATAATATTTGGATGTATTATTTTTATGTATCCAAGTGCATACTTTCTTATGCTGAGTAACATTCCTACTGATCATTCCCTGGGATTCATTAAGGCATTAGCATGGGTGAAGCACCACACAATGGAATCTGGAGTTTTTTTTAAGTATTGGTGGTTTATGTACTGGGACTAGAGATGCACCTCAACTACATGTTACTGCACTATCATATGGTTTAAATGAATACTTAGCCACATTATAGTAGGTTAATAGATTAGGACTAGGCAAACTACCTTTGTGGGCCATTTTAAGCCTAACCAATTACCCCATGTGAGAATCAAACCCTGCACCTTGTGTCTGTAAGGTAGACACCTTAAACATTATGCTAACCTCCCACCCTATTTTGTAATACACAAACTCATACTAATACATTTATAAATCCCAGGGTTTGTCTTTTATAGTAAGACAAACAGAAAATACAGATGCACACACAACAAATATGTAAAAGAGGCATACTGACAGAATATACTATATTGTTTTCACATCAGTTTAGGTGTGATTACTTCCATAATATTTTTCCTAGTGATGTGTTTTACCCAGTTATTACTTTACCTATTATTTCATCAATATTATCTTTTTCTTTTTTAGGTAATTAAGCCCTTCTGCATGGCAACCATCAAACCTTCCCCAGTCAGGCTCAGCACATGCATTCATCCATCCATACAAGGGATTTTACCTCAGCACCATATGAGGTGTTAGTCACAGAGGGGAGTCACAATGCAGGCAACCATTCTGACTGTACCTTCACAGATATCCTGTCAACTAAGGGTACTTTCTGTAGTCCTAGACCCAACTGCTCCTGCATGGGGAGAGGAATATCCATCACTGTTGGTTCCCAGCATACCTTCCTTCTTGTTGCTACATGCTGACATACACTTGTTATTGATGGCTACCCCAAAGTTGAGGCGTGGTATGCCAAAAGTGCAGGATACTCTTTGCAGTGTTACCCCTCCTCCAAGGGATTGTTGTAGTCAAACTCAATGTCCTTCTGCTCCCTTCTCTGTGTGATGCATCCATCCATCCTCCATTGTTGGTGCCATCATGTTCACAAGTTACTAATCAAACTTGGTTCCCTTGAGTTACAGCACTGGCTTTATCTCTACACAATGGCATTGGAGCCACTAGTATCTTATATATATATATATAAGTCATATTTTGTAGTTTAATTTTTGTCTTTAACTTGGAGCCTTGGACCCTATGATGCCAGTGAAACTAGGACTATCCAACCAAATTATGCAATGAACAAATTAAAAAAAAAAAAAAAAAAAATATATATATATATATATATATATATATATATATATATATATATCTCAGCAACAAAGTTGCACACACAGAACTGCTTACCAGTATAAATATAGTTTGTGCCAAAGAGTCTGGAATTTATACTTTTCAGAAATATCTATGGTTCTAAATATATGAACATTTGTTGGAAATGTGAGGACATAATTAAATTTGTTCAAAAACAGTAGGCTCCTCCCATTGGAAGTTACACTGCAAATGTCTAGAGCCCCATTCGAGAGAATGTGTAAAACAGGGAAGTCGTTTTAGCTACCGGTGTCCAAGTGGCAGCAGCTGGCTGTCAGGGTACATAACACTGTTTTATTTTCTTTATGCTGTTCAAGTTATTGTTCATTCTGTTTGCTGAAGTCTGGATTTGTTGTAGGATTTAAATGGATATTCAGAAGGGTTTATCTGATTTGGGACCATGTTGTGTTTTGTGATAGATACGGCAATGCCGATGCAGTGTTTACTTCAGAGTAATTTAAATGTATTCTGCTCAACAAGCTATGCTACTTATCAAATGGTTTCTGGTAATGTATAATGATGATGATGTGACTTAATAAAAGGTATTTGATCCTGATATTTGGGAATCGGTGTTTCTTGATGACAAATAGACTTGAGCACTGTTTCAGACTTATGAACTTATATATAAAACAGCATGTTTTCTTTTTTGGATGTTTACAAACTGTACTGCCTGTTCATGCAGTTGGAGTGATATAAGAGATACACTATAGCATCTATTGTCTATGGCCTTCACACTGCCATTATATTGCTATCATTTTGTATTTTTGGATATTATCTCATCACCTGGGAGTATTTTGACCTTTGTTACTTAAAGGATAAACTTAGGAGTGACAGATTCATTGACATTTTTACAGATGAAGAAACTGGACTCCATCTGGAGATTTGTGGCTAAGATTATCTTACAAGTGAGTAAACAAGATCAACTCCAGTATGAGCTCTACAGTATGAACTCCTTTTCACTGGTGTTCTGGTTAATTATTTGCACTTTCATTTGTCAAAGTACATTGATAGCTGATATATGGCCAGATTCTTCTACTTCAGTTTTGGAATAATTCATTTTATCAACTGATTTTGTTTTAGATAGTAGCATATGTTAACAATTATATTATTTATTTTTCAGGTGTTATAAAATGCTTTCTCTGAACTTCATTTTTTACAGTTCATAGGATACTTACTGTTAACAAACTTCAACTTGACCTGTTTCTATGTTTTAAAGTGTGAAAATTCCTTTTCATTTCAAGAAGCACTTTTTTAATGAGGGCTCATTAATTAGGGATTGATATTATAATGAACTTCTAATGGGATGGGTGTCGTATATATTGAGCAAAATATGTATCACAACTAGTTTATGTTTGGTGTAAAAGATATTTGGATAAACAAAGCCTAAAAATAAGCAAAACTGAGTATGTGTCATCTGTGTTGCTATACAACAATTTATAATCATTAGAACCTATACTGTTTGCCTCAAAATGATTAGAATTTTTTTAAATTAACACTTTTTTGTATTTTACTGAATGAAAACTTGTATTAGGCACAACCCAGTAAAACTCTTGCCACCCCCTTATGCCCTCACTGCTGATTAAGCCATTTCTTGTCCTGCATTGCTCTCAACATAGCTCTATTTATGACAGCAATAAGAGCACACTATTGCCACTGAGTATTTGTTGCTCAACTTTCCTATTTCTATTATCCTGGGTATCGACTAGAGTTTCTATGGTATTAGATTGGGATGAAATGGCTAGGCTTGAAATGACCTCTGGATCAATAGCCTAGTAAATTATTATGATCTTGTTAAATTCTCCTGGTGCTCTCATGTGGATCAGAATATCAATCTAGAGAACAGAACATAGAAAAACTACCACGGTAATAAAGAGAGATAATAATAAGTAAAAGGAGAGATTAGGGCTAAATGTATCTTACCCAAGGAGAATTAAGACAGAAAGACACTTATGGCTTAAGAGGAATGACTTATAAGAGAGAAGGCAACATATCCTCCAGAACAGCAGTACAAAATTCAAGCTACTTATGGAAAGATCAATAAATAAATGGAACATGTTACCTGATGGGTAGTAAGCTGTTAGTTTGCTAAGTCCTGTATGAAGGCCTGTGATAAGTGAAGTGCTAAAAGAAGATGTATATTATAGGCAACAGCAAAATACGACCACCTCAAATAGGGCAATCTACACATACAGCTTGTTTTTCCTCTGCAGTCACAACTAAGCAATGTAATGCAATGCAATGCAACAGTGCATTCCAAACATTCATGTAGATATGCCACATGGGCTGGAATACTAACTTTGTTGACTAAGATTATTTTTAATTAAGACTTTAAAATACTTTTCTTTTCATGAAGAGCCTTTTTTAATATCTAAATGATTGATGTGGAGCTCTTCTTTATTTATGTCAGCTAGTATAGGGACTCTTTTTATCCATGCCAAGGCCAAAGGCAAACAATACATAATAAATAAGATAATGTCAAAAAAAACAAAAAAACCCCCAAAAAACAAACAACACATGGCACATAGAAAGATGGTACAGTAGTACAACAGTCAGAATTGTTGTCTCATAGTACCTGGTTCTGCATTTCCTAGCTGGGATGCATGTGATTTAGACTATGTATTTTCTCCACGTATCAAATGGATTTCTACCAGGTCTTATAGTTTCTTCTTGTGTCCCAAACACCTACCATTTGATGAAATGATGATCTTCTAAATTGCCTGCATACATCCATAAGATTTCTGAGTGAGTGAATGTATAAAATTGAAAGGGAAAATACAGTGAATGATCACCAAGCCACAGGATATAGCAAACAAATTTTATGCATAATTGCTTTGTCTGCAGCATGGAAGGATGGGACCCTTGCTATGATCCTCTGCAGGGCTGGTCTTTGGTTAACTGGTGCCCTAGGCAAAAGGTCTCCACAGCACCCCCTCCCCTCAACACAACCCTGTGCCCCCATCCTGTTCTACCTACACCATCTAGATTACTGGAAAAGAGCCCCTGCTACAGTGGTGCCCTAGGCAGCCACCTAGTTGGCCTATGCCTAAGGCCAGCTATGCTCCTCTGACAAGTGTTCACCTAGGCAGGGCAAGGATGGAGCTAGCTGGCATGGAAAAGAAATGAAGAGGCATAAACTGTTGGTCTCTCCAGGGTGGAAGTGCTGGGGGGGGGGTGTTCATTGGGGAGCTTCACAAGGCATATCTCCACTAATGAATATCTAGTAAACCAAAGGGTGAAAAGGTCACACAGGCAAACAATTCAATAAAAAGTACAAGAAATACCTAGACAAGCTAGCATCTTCACTGTGTAAAACCTTAAACCTTCTGTAGTGAAGGATCATTGCATATATGAAAATGCTCCCTCAAGGACATAAGAGTGTTTCAACAATTTGATTTCTGAATGCTCATGACTTTTTACTTTTAATTTTTTAAGTCTTTATGGGATACATTCAAGCCAACAAAGCTGGACCCCACTAGCTGTAGACATACATGTTTCAGCCTTTTAAATATCTGGTGGAGACCAAAAATCTAGCAGAAGCTGTCTGCTGGCCTGAAGGGTTATGTCACATTTTATACACCTCAGGCACTTTTGTGGCATACAGAGGTCATCAGAGCGCAAGATATCTGGATGACTGCACTGATGACAGCTATACCACAGATAGCTCTCATTCAGCAGGGAATGAATGAAAAGTCACAGTGATCAGCCAGGTAGTCAACAGGTACAGTGCCAAAAAAAAAAAATATATGCAGGCTTCACAATAAACATATACATACTCCAGATTGATACAGAAACAAGGGTAGACACTCCTTATATAACTGCAACTACTATTTGGTATATACTTCTCAGAAGTTCAGGTCAAAACTAAGGGGTTGTGGCTGACCAAGTTTGCAGATGACTGCAAACTAGATGCAATCACTGAATCCCCAAATGATGTCAGTATACTCCAGGAGGGTCTCACTCAGACCAACGACTGGTGTATTAGGCACAGTCTCAAACTGAATGCACAAACAATGTCCCCTCACACTAACAAATCAACAACAATACCCTAAGTACCCATGAAGTGGTAAGGGACCTGGGATCGCAAGTTGACTGCGACCTTATCTTTGACCACCATGTGTTTACTGTAGTAAAGAAGCTTTCTAAGTAACACACTTGATTAGTAAAGGCATCACCTCGAGAGCAAAAGAAGTTATAACCCCCCCTATACTTGGCACATATCCGGCTCATAATTGAGTATAACACCCCATTTGGCATTTACTGTGCTAAGCACCTGCAGCAATTAGAGAGACCTCAGAGGTTTCTCACAAAGAAGATCAAGGGGCTCCAGCATGTGCCTTACACAGACCGACTAAAGTCCCTTTCACTATACTCCGTATCATATAGCCTTCTTATGGAAGACTTATGCCTGGCCTAAAGAGCAATCCAAGACCCAAACCTAATGAACTTGCTGCATATCTATAACTCAAATGGGACTAGGGCTACCCATTCCAGGGACCTAAGTATGACCTGTGACTTAACTAGGACATGCTGAGTGACTGCTGCATCTTTGGAACAGGCTACCAATTCATGTGAAACAGAGGAGCTCTATGACACTGTCCTAGGGGAACCTGGACAAGTGGATGGGGCACTGTGAATTCTTACCAGGGACAGAGCCCACAACCCTCCTGGACATGGCAGTTATCACTATATGTAATCTTAAGTATTGACTAGCATTTCTATGGTATTATATTGGGATGAAATGGCTAGGCTTAAAATGACCTCCAGGTCGATTGCATAGTAATCCCTATGATCCTATGATAACTGCCGCCATGAGTAAAATTAAAAACTTAAGTTCCATGTACCAGAAAACATACATAGTGGTTTCCTAAATAGAATGCAAAAAACTAACTTGACCCCAATTCATGCATTTAAACAAAATCTTAGCATGCAGACATATCCTTGACCCACAGCAACAGGGTACAGTGGTAGGGGAAAGGTAACATCATTCCCTAAAGATTTTAGATCTTCAGCCTGACAATTATCCTGCGTAAAATCATGGCAAAATGTATAATAATAGAATAACACAGGGGACCCACTTCTATTAGATATGGAAATCTTTGGATTTCTCAAGGGAAGATCTTGGCTTCTGAATGATAATCCATATGTAATGCAATGGTAAAACACTGTAAGCAACAGAGCACAAGTCATGGTGGGGTTACTTGTTTATTCCTGATTAGACTAATAGTGGTGTATTTGGGCCACTTCATTTTTGTGTTTCTATCAGTTACAAAACTGAAAAATTGTCTACGGATAACCAAAAAAGCTGATTACTGAAACTAGGTACCATAATTTCCTAAATAAATTATTTATAAATTCTTCAAGACAGACTCCAAAATACACAACTGGTGATGCAAAAATGATCTCACCTCTGATTACAGTAATGGCATTATAAGGTATAACAAAAAATACTTAAATTGTGATTATAAAATCAATGGTGAAATCATAAAAATAAAACTATCATTACTGCACTAGGAATAATGTAGACAACAATTTAAACATTGATCAGTGTGTATCTAACAAAGTCGGAATATCACATACTGTAGCCCTTATCATTCAAGAGGGCAAGCCTAGTTACATGAGGAAAACCACTGCATCATATTACGCCACATTGATCTGATCCATTAATAAATGCATGATTCCCAGTTATTAAATTCATAGAGATGGAAGCTTGAACTACTTAGAAAAGCTTCAGGAATGCAACATCTTCTAGTTCTTTCTACAAGTCTATGCCTGGATAGACTGCTAGTGAAACAAACACGGGTATGGAGATCCCAATGCCTAATATTAAAAATGCATATCTATAATAGCAAAAAATACAGATGCATTATGCAACATCTTTCAAGATTAAGGAAAAAGCTACTCCCTCACCACTAACATCTTTGCAAAAATTACGCACATGCACACACACACACACACACACACACACACACACACACACACACACACACACACACACACACACACACACACACACACACACACACACACACACACACACACACACACACACACACACACACACATATATGTACGCACACACATACACATAGGGAGAAACAGAGAGATGCATGTATCCATAATGTCAACTTGAGGTTAGAGTAATAAAATTTCAGGAAGGCCAGGAGACTGTAAGCTTAATTATCAAATATATGATCCTATGAAGCTTTTAGTTGGCACTATTTTCTATAGTAACTGCCAATATTATGCTTTGGTTCACAGTAGCAGACTGACAAATATTTGTTGTGGGTTGGATAACTAGAAGAATACCCCACCCCACAAAATAAATGGTTTAAATGTTGAGTTGTCAGCTAGGCCCTGGCCTCAGCCTCTTCTTGCTTGCCTTTATAATTTCAAGCCTGATCACTTATGCTTATTGCAAGTCAGGTACCACAGTCTTAAGAATGTCTTTTCTTCTGTAACATCAAATGATTTGATATACCCAGACACCACAGTGTGTGCTAAAATGTCTGCATTCTCTACCTGTGAGCCAAGGCTGCAGCCCTGTCTTGGGACATCATCTCTGATGTACTTCAGACGTCTAAGGAACAACTCTCTACACATGTAATAAGAATTGGGAAGTTCCAAAGCAAATGTATTATTTACAGACTTTTTGTAAATTAATTTTAAATGTAGAGATCAATTTCATTCATAAAGAGGAACAAAACAGGAATCATTAAATCTTTCAGTATAGCAATTTCTGATCCTTGGGATGATGCTGAGTTTCAGCCTCTACACAATATTTTCATACAAGATTTCCTTGCTTGAATTGCATCATCTTTTCCTCTCCTATGGAGAATGGCTTCTCTTACACATATAGAATATACCTGTGTAATTGCCTTCTCTTACACATATAGAATATACCTGTGTAATTGTCTTCTCTTACACATATAGAATATATCTGTGTAATTGCCTTCTCTTACACATATAGAATATACCTGTGTAATTGTCTTCTCTTACACATATAGAATATATCTGTGTAATTGTCTTCTCTTACACATATAGAATATACCTGTGTAATTGTCTTTTCTTACACATATAGAATATACCTGTGTAATTGTCTTCTCTTACACATATAGAATATATCTGTGTAATTGTCTTCTCTTACACATATAGAATATATCTGTGTAATTGCCTTCTCTTACACATATAGAATATATCTGTGTAATTGTCTTCTCTTACACATATAGAATATACCTGTGTAATTGTCTTCTCTTACACATATAGAATATACCTGTGTAATTGTCTTCTCTTACACATATAGAATATATCTGTGTAATTGTCTTCTCTTACACATATAGAATATATCTGTGTAATTGTCTTTTCTTACACATATAGAATATACCTGTGTAATTGTCTTCTCTTACACATATAGAATATATCTGTGTAATTGTCTTCTCTTACACATATAGAATATATCTGTGTAATTGCCTTCTCTTACACATATAGAATATATCTGTGTAATTGTCTTCTCTTACACATATAGAATATACCTGTGTAATTGTCTTTTCTTACACATATAGAATATACCTGTGTAATTGTCTTCTCTTACACATATAGAATATATCTGTGTAATTGTCTTCTCTTACACATATAGAATATATCTGTGTAATTGCCTTCTCTTACACATATAGAATATATCTGTGTAATTGTCTTCTCTTACACATATAGAATATACCTGTGTAATTGTCTTCTCTTACACATATAGAATATACCTGTGTAATTGTCTTCTCTTACACATATAGAATATATCTGTGTAATTGTCTTCTCTTACACATATAGAATATATCTGTGTAATTGTCTTCTCTTACACATATAGAATATATCTGTAATTGTCTTCTCTTACACATATAGAATATATCTGTGTAATTGTCTTCTCTTACACATATAGAATATACCTGTGTAATTGTCTTCTCTTACACATATAGAATATACCTGTGTAATTGTCTTCTCTTACACATATAGAATATATCTGTGTAATTGTCTTCTCTTACACATATAGAATATATCTGTGTAATTGTCTTCTCTTACACATATAGAATATATCTGTGTAATTGTCTTCTCTTACACATATAGAATATACCTGTGTAATTGTCTTTTACACATATAGAATATACCTGTGTAATTGTCTTCTCTTACACATATAGAATATATCTGTGTAATTGTCTTCTCTTACACATATAGAATATATCTGTGTAATTGTCTTCTCTTACACATATAGAATATATCTGTGTAATTGTCTTCTCTTACACATATAGAATATATCTGTGATGTCTTCTCTTACACATATAGAATATATCTGTGTAATTGTCTTCTCTTACACATATAGAATATATCTGTGTAATTGTCTTCTCTTACACATATAGAATATATCTGTGTAATTGTCTTCTCTTACACATATAGAATATATCTGTGTAATTGTCTTCTCTTACACATATATAGAATATATCTGTGTAATTGTCTTCTCTTACACATATAGAATATATCTGTGTAATTGTCTTCTCTTACACATATAGAATATATCTGTGTAATTGTCTTCTCTTACACATATGGAATATATCTGTGTAATTGTCTTCTCTTACACATATGGAATATATCTGTGTAATTGTCTTCTCTTACACATATAGAATATATCTGTGTGATTGTCTTCTCTTACACATATAGAATATATCTGTGTGATTGTCTTCTCTTACACATATAGAATATATCTGTGTAATTGTCTTCTCTTACACATATAGAATATATCTGTGTGATTGTCTTCTCTTACACATATAGAATATATCTGTGTGATTGTCTTCTCTTACACATATAGAATATATCTGTGTAATTGTCTTCTCTTACACATATGGAATATATCTGTGTAATTGTTTTAAACAACCAAAGTATTATATATCCTGCATTTCTCTATCTGGAAGAATTCTAGTATTCTCTTTTCTGGCTTTATCAAGATACAAACAGATTTTCTTGAATACTTCAGGCACATAATGTCAACATTTTTAGTTATGCCAGAGCAAAGATCGTGTGTTCTGCATTTGTTTCAGACAGTCCCCTTAATTTAACCCTTGTGAACTTGAGTTAGAACAAGCTTTTCAGGACTTCTGTCCCTCACAGCACAATTTATTTACCTATAGACACAAACATACACAAATTGCTTCAATATATCCAATAGTGAGGAAACAGATAGTGTAGCACTCCTGGCAGTGACAGCAACGCGATCATCTGTGGAAAGTAAAATTTTGTGAAGCAAAGGGAGTTGTGGTAGTAGTACAGAATAATTGTAGAGCCCTGTGTTTACCTAGTTATGAGTTTCATGGAACTACAAATAGTCTTCTTTCATAAAAGTGAGTTCACTGGGGTGGTAAGTTGTTCACCATTTTATCTCACATATAAGCATATAACATTAATAATTAAGTCTGGAATAAAATGCAATAATTGTGAAGTAGGTCTAATTCATGAGGTTGAAGGCTTTATCAAGTTTATTAAAAATTTCTTCCATTATGGACAGATCTGTGGAAAGTAGACAGTACAGCAAGGATAAGGTGCACATTGTCAGCAGTGCTAAACATAGCTTTTTGGAATCTGTCTGAGCTGCAGAAACTGAGGAATGAAAGGCAACAGCCTAGCTGTAATAGTTCTATTCAAAACGATTACATTTCTGTTAATAAAAGCTATCGGGCTTGTAAGATTCAAGAGATAAGAGACTGTTCACTGCTTAGGAAAAAAAAAAAGAACAGTGGGAGTCCCTAGCACAGGCTTTATTGTCAGTTGATAGTAAAGGGGGTGGTAGTTAATTGGTCCCTATTAACTTGTAAACACTGAGATGAAAATCATCTGGCTCCAGGTCTTTTTGGGTTGAAGACATCAAACAGTGTCCCCATTGTCAGGTAATATTAAAGAGGCATATGAGACTTGCACTAGGTATTTTTGCACACCATTTTAAGTCTAACTGGAATGAATTAGATATCACCGGGAAAGGGTCTATGCAATGTAGAGAAAACAATTATCAAAGATGCTACTAATTCCACCTTGATCAAACATGGTCACCTTTGTACAGCTCTTTACTGCTTAAACATATCACTCCAAACTCCTTTTCCGTAGCTAGTCAGCCATTAATCAGGATGCCCAACCCAACACACCCTGAATGCACAGCACAGTCTATGATATTGATTCTGATTATTTTCTTGCTTGAACAATGCTTTTTTGTTACATTTTTATTTTCCTTATATACTGGTATAGTGCACTGAAGACCTGTGTGTGTCTAGATGTTTAACTTGTAGTTGCCTTGGTTGGCTTTACAGGTTTATATTCATTTCCTCATTCTGACTGCTTCGAATCCCATTTATCCCACCACTGATCATGAGTTAAAAGTGCTTATCTGCAGTAGTGTTGCTCATCACTGACAGTTGCGTGGCATTCACATTCTATGGTGAGCAACACCTCCACAGACTTAACTTTCAGGAGTAAATGAATTTTAAAATTCTACTTCAAAAACAGTCTACCTTAATTGTTATATTAATGATGGCTGGCACATGGCCACACATAAAACAGATGTCACTTTTGGGGACAATAAGTACAGAAAAAGTACAAAGCATGGAAATAATAGGCCTGTACCACTGCATGGCTACTAGTTTGCTAAGTGATACATAAAACATTTTTCTTTAGGGTGGAACAAATTACATAAAACTTTTCTTCAGGGTAGAAGGAATGCCAAATATCCACTAAATGATAGCTGGCATTCAGCCTTTTATACTTTCTATAAAGATCTGTGCTTTTTGTGAGGTATCTTAGATCCTACTGCTCGATCTAGCTTAAATTGAAGTCAGTGCTGCATTATTATCATACAGTCACCACGCTCAATTGGTAGAATCTGTAAATATAAGTGAAACCATTTTCTGACTCATCGTTTAGTGCATAAATGTTTCTTTTTTCTGGGTCCTAAACACTGGAAAAAAATGACTATCTCTCTTCCAGTGCTATCAGAGTAAAATAACTCTTCCAACAATCTGAGCATTGATTGGGACACACCTCTTCAAGAATCTCAGCTCAGGTATTCCAACCACTCCCTACTGACTGCTGACTTTCTGTGCAGGATTCATTTCTAGTTTTAGTTTTACTTTCTACAAGCCAGTACCAATGCTATGCATTTTTAAAATCTGTCAGTTT